>NC_056726.1:166640867-166940867 GCF_019279795.1 Protopterus annectens | reverse complement strand
TGTAGAGCTATCACATGTGTCAAGGCAACACTTACCCACAGCCAGTAGTAAACGGACGACTTCCATGGTTTGCATACGTTAAGGTTATTCATGTAGCATTATAATTGATAATACTGTTTCCTATTACATGTAGCTGTTACTAATACAACAAATTGATGTCTGACACCACTACACACACTATATACCTTCCATTCCCGAACTCACAGGCCATGTGCCATAACTGTCATTTTGCAGGACACAACTGTCCAGACTGGTGTGTCCCTCGCAGGCATATGGGTGTTAAACCTCTTCTATTATGCTATCATCCACCTAAGGTGGTCAGCACATTATGCACTTTCCGTCAGTAGCAGAACTCACATACCAATGGGAGTGAATGAACACTGTATCAGGAACAATGTATAACACCCTGTGGGACACATTTAGATGATTGGTTCTATTAACCAGACACATTCACAGTCACAGAGCATATGTATTCATTCACGTTTGTCGAGGTACATGCTGTTTATGACTCATACATGTTGTCATCTGTCATTACCTGTATTCCGCCACCTGTTCACCTAATATCACTAGTTCTGGAAGTGTTTAGTTGGACTTTGTTACATTCTGATACATAACTATGGATGTCCATGCTAATCGGGTACACGGCACTGATTTCGTCTCTATGTATTCCCCCGATGGTTTACAGACTATCTGGTAGATGTGCTCTTCAGGTTTGGGAGGTATAGGCATATGCTATGCCCACATAGGAATATTAATTACTTCCACTGGGCGGGCTTACTACATCTCTGCCAACCAGCACCTTCACACTTAAGCCCATTAATGCATACCCATGGTCCACCTATCTGGCACCCCTCTACAGCAGTCATGACAAATACTTACTGTGAGCGCAGCTGGGCTATGAGCACACCCCTACACATTGCCCACTCTCCCTGTCTTGGGACACATGTCGTACGTTTTGTCAACCCATGTATTGTCACACTTGCACAACCTACTGTTCCATGTACACCTACATCCTGCTTGTATTAATGTCAGCAGATTCACACGTACCCTGAATATTTGGGGTCCCGGAAAGGACACCTTTATCCATGTTTAAAGTGTAGACCTTGCAGAACTCTCCCACTGGTCCTTTCCTACCGGTGTTTTGGACAGCGGCAGTGTATTGATCTGTATTGCCTGTCTGTATGTCTGTCCGGCCTAGCTGGGTGATGTGGGAGGTACAACGTTTATTTATTGGACCTCCTAGTCACATATGCCCGGGCTGTAAATATGTTACCCCTAATTGCTGTGAAGTAACCTATTTATGTACATGTGTATATCTACACTGACATATATATGTTGTTTTGTGTGTATGTGTATATATCACTACCTGTTGTTTGTGTATATATATCTATCTATATATATCCGTAGTATATCCTTGTGTGTGTGTGTGTGTGTATATATATATATATATATATATATATATATATATATATATATATATATATCCGTATGAATATATATGTCTATGTAAATTAATGTAGACATATGTATATATACGTTTTTATCTATATATACATTTGTGTGTCCGTTAACCTATACATTTCCCGGACATGGACACTTACACATGCGTATTGGGTTTTATCTCTGCTTCAACAGTATACTAATTGACTCAGCACAGCTCCTCATGGTGTCCTGCAGAGTTCTACAAGCAGCAGCGAGTAGAAGAGTGACTTTCCATTGATTTATAAGTATTTTTTGGCTACTTATTTCCGACTGCTTTTTTTCGCCAAAAAACGAGTTTCTATAACTAAATAAGCTCTGCAAAGTTGATTTACTGCATTACTGTTTGTTTTCCTGAACTTTTTTGCACTTTTAAAGTTTGTTTTTTCTTAAATTAACTGGTAGGCTACACACTCAAGTGCGCTAGCTGATTTAAAGCATTTACTGTTGTTAACTGTATCTATTTTTCTGCTACTTTGTAAGAAAAAAATATATAAAAAAAGAAATATCCTTGTTTCCCACCTTTACTGAACTAGAATAGTCCAGTCTTCAGGTATTGCTGATCTCTGGGCTGTGTCATAGTTCCTGTGTTGCCCATATCTTTGTTTGGATAGGAGGAAGCTTCTTTGTTCACCAGTGGGAGTGGGGAGCTCTGAGCAGCCTATCTGTCCCTAAAGGAGTGGTTCCAGCCCAGTAACTTGTAGCTTATTGGCCATTTTGGGCCATTTCCTAGCTCTTTCTAACCCCCTGCTATAAAGCCCGCTTTAGCCCACTTTTGCACTTGTAATTGACTCAGCACAGCTCCTCGTGGTGTCCTGCAGAGTTCTACAAGCAGCAGCGAGTGGAAGAGTGACCTTCCATTGATTTATAAGTATTTTTTTGGCTACTTATTTCCGACTGCTTTTTCTCACCGAAAAGCGAGTTTCTATAACTAAATAAGCTCTGCAAAGTTGATTTACTGCATTACTGTTTGTTTTCCTGAACTTTTTTGAACTTTTAAAGTTTGTTTTTTCTTAAATTAACTGGTAGGCTACACACTCAAGTGCGCTAGCCGATTTAAAGCATTTACTGTTGTTACTGTATCTATTTTTCTGCTACTTTGTAAGAAAAAAAAAATAACAAAAAAAAATATCCTTGTTTCCCACCTTTACTGAACTAGAATAGTCCAATGTTCAGGTATTGCTGATCTCTGGGCTGTGCCATAGTTCCTGTGTTGTCCATATCCTTGTTTGGATAAGAGGAAGCTTCTTTGTTCACCAGTGGAAGTGGGGAGCTCTGAGCAGCCTATCTGTCCCTAAAGGAGTGGTTCCAGTCTAGTAATTTGTAGCTTATTGGCCGTTTTGGGCCATTTCCTAGCTCTTTCTAACCCCCTGCTGTAAAGCCCACTTTAGCGCGCTTTTGCGCGAATTTGCGCATGGCGCAGCATCGGGCAGCGCCGCTTAATCAGGTTTAAAGTATTCCCGGCTCCACAAAGTCTGCTCTTCATTTTTCCCTTAGAACTGCTCTAACTCTCAATCTAAACATTCTAGTCTCAATCTAAAAATCCCGCACTTGCTCCTATAAGCATTTTGTATAATTTAAGCACTTTTTAACTAGAAAAGCACTACATCCTCCTGAAATCCCCTTGAGTACCCTATCCCCTATAGGTCCTTTCTGATTCAGTTACATAGCAGTTCCTTATACTATTCTGGCATGTCTAAGGGACAGTTGCTGGCTTCCTCTCCAGTTCAGGTGGTGAATCTGGGAATCTTGAAGCAATGTTACAACTGCCTCATGTACACAGACAACCCTCTCCTCCTCCCAACAAATACAAATATATGTGAGAGATGTAACCATATAGCCAAACTGGAGGCTGAGCTCTCTCGACTCAGTACTGGCATAACCAGTCAGGAGGAGAAGGTAACCACACACACACCACAAATCCAGTTGCACATAGACCTACCGCAACTGCAAACCAAACACATAAACACAAAAAAACATACTTGGAGGCTCTTAATAAAAATCTGCCAAAGCAACAGAGACCTCCAAAGCAGACATCCAAGCAACCCATACCTCAAAACAAAACACATGCAACACATAGTTCACAAAGTCAGTGTGCCAAACAGTCACAGCCCTTAACGCTAAACAACATACCTGATACACTTGTAATAGGTGACTCTATAGTCAGACATACTGATGTCCCGCTTACCAGGCAGAACAAGGAAAAGGTCACAGTAAGCTGCCTGTCGGGCGCTAGAATCCGCCACATAACACAAGGACTCAGGTCACTCCAAAGCAGGTACAAATATGACTCAGTCATTGTCCATGCTGGTGTGAATGACTTGAGACGTACCTCCCTGGACTACATGAAAAGAGACATAGAGAAGCTCTCTGATTATGTAGCCAAGGCCAGTATGACCCTGACCTTAAGCAGCATCTTACCCTCACCAAGAATGATGCCACAGTACAAAGACAAAATGATCAATTTTAACAATTGGCTTAAGTATTGGTGTCATTCTAAGGGGATCCAATGTCTGTCTGCTTGGGATGACATGCTCGACAAGCCATGCTGCTTCACAAGGGTGGCTTGCAGCTGTCACCCCTGGGCTTTCGGATATTGGCAAAGGCTCTTGCCACCCCCATAGTGCCTTTTTAGGCAAGGCTCAAAAGACAAACCCACCTCCCTAAAAAACACAAGTAGAAAGAAACTAAGGGTAATGCTGCTCAACACCAGAAGTCTAAACCTCAAGATGCACACTCCCGAAGCCCTCCTCAGTATGGAGAACATCAATGTCTGTGTAGTGACAGAAACCTGGTTCAAGGCTCCATGGAGCACCCCAGCACTACCAGGTTATACCTCATATCATGCTTTTCGGCCCCAGAACTTGGACCGAACCACAAAAGGAGGGGGAGTATCCATATTCATCAAGGATACCCACACCTCCAGGTTAGTGGCAATGCACAAAGCATTGGAGAACATCCATGTGCAACTAACAGTGGGAAAAACTGCCCTCCAGTTTGTAGCATGCTACAGACCACCCTCTCAAACTCAGGAACCCCACTCGGCCTTCCTAAAGACACTGGGGAATATGAAGGTCTCTCTACCATCATATTGGGGGATTTCAACTACCCAAACATAGACTGGGAGCATTACTCAAGCCCCAACACCCTAGCCCAAAGGTTCCTAGAATTCATAAACTCAAATGCTATGGAACAACTAGTCACCTCTCCCACAAAAGGGGAAAACATATTAGACCTGATCATCACAAACATGAGGACACAATGTTCCATACCAAAAGTATACCCCACATTGGTAAGATCGGACCATAAATGAATCTCCCTGGAAATCCACATCCCGCCCCCACCCCCAACACAGAAGACCACAGTGAAGAACTTCTCAAAAGCTGACTTTACACTTCTTAAGACCAAAGTGGAATCTTTCAAGGCCCCCGGGCCAGTGGAAACCACAGCCCACTCTGCTGAATCCTTTATAAATGCATTCTATGGACACCTACAGGAATGCATGGATCATGCAATCCCAAATAAAACCAAGACCCATTCCTCCAAAGGCAGGTGTCCTGTCTGGTGGACCCCAGCCATTAATAAGCTATACAACAGAAGGAGGAAGCTACTACATGATAGAGCAAAATCCCTAAAAGGGAAAGCATCTCTGATCAGTACTAGCAAAAAACTACGAACACTCATAAAATCATCCAATGCCAACTTTGAGAGAAAAATTGCACAAGACACTAAAGATAATCACACGGCTTTCTTTAGTTATGTTAGAAACCTGGGTGGAAACTCCCAGATATGCTCAGAGTTAGTCCAAAATGACAAAAAATACACTGAACCCACAGACATTGCCAACATACTAGCAGACAGGTTCAGTGCAAATTTCTCCCCCATCCCCCCCAAAAGGACAAATATCTATCCCAGCAGAGTGTTGCCTCCCTGACATCTCAGATGCCCAGGTGAGAGCCGCCCTCTCCAAAGCTAAAAACACAGCATCAATGGGACCAGACGGTGTCCAGGGTTGCGTGCTACATGAACTCCAAGAAGAGCTAAACCCACACATAAGGCTGCTGTTTAATCTCAGTCTTACTACAGGATATGTACCCAAAGAATGGCGTACAGCAACAGTGGTCCCACTGCACAAAGGAGGTGCTTCTACAGACCCTGGAAACTACCGCCCCATAAGCTTGACGAGCCTGGTCTGCAAAGCTATGGAGAGGATCATTATGGAACTCATAAACAAAGACATTGGGGACCTACAGACATTGGATCCTACCCAATTCTTCTTTGTTAAGGGCAGATCCTGCCTCTTGAACCTGGTCGACTTCTATGAAACAGTCACCAAGGCCATTGATAAGGGTAAGGTAGTTCACACAGCCTACCTTGACCTTGCAAAAGCCTTTGACACAATACCCCACTAGGGCATCATAGACAAGCTCTCCAGCTTAAATATAAATCCCTATGTCATAAGATGGGTTGCAAACTGGCTCAAGGACAGAACCCACAAGGTCAGAATTGCTAGAGCCATGTCAGACTCTAAACCAGTCACAAGTGGCATCCCACAGGGCTCAGTCCTGGGACCTCTCTTGTTCAGTTTTTATTTTTCTGAGGTACAGGCTAACATGGGAGGATTGTGGCTGACCAAGTTCGCAGATGACTGCAAACTGGGTGCCATAATTGATTCTCCAGTGGACACAAGCATCCTTCAAAAGGGTCTCATAGAAACGGAAAACTGGTGCCAGAGCCATGGCCTTAAACTAAACGCCAAAAAGTGTATAGTCATACCCTTTGAGAAAAACAAAGTGCCCACAAATTACCACATAGGTGGTAATCCATTAAGTACGGAAGAAGTAATTAGGGACCTAGGGACCCAAGTTGACAGTAACCTCTCGTTTGACACTCACATTGCCAAAGTGGTTAGAAAGACCTTCTATATTGCCCACCTTATCGTGAAGGGATTCACATCTAGATCGGGAGAGGTCATTGTGCCTATTTACTCTTCCCTCATCAGGCCCATAATTGAGTACAATGCCCCATTTGGGATGTACCTTACCCGACACCTGCAGCAATTGGTAAGACCCCAAAAGTACCTCACCAAGAGGATCAAGGGACTCAAACATATGCCATATGCTGCCCGGTTAAAGAAACTCCAGCTCTACTCAGTAGCATACCGCCTACTCAGAGGTGATCTATGCCTGACATACAAGGCCATGTCCAACCCGGAATTAATGGACATGCTCCAACTCAGAAAATCCAAATCCACCAGAGCTACGCGAGCGAGAGATTTGAACCTCAGCACAGAAATAAATAGGACATGCTGGAGGGACAGATTCATAACCCAGAGGCTCCCTTCACTCTGGAATAAAATCCCAGTCCATGTTAGGCAGAGCCCTTCACTGACTCTCTTCAAGAGAAATCTTGACGAGTGGATGAGAGATCATAGGTTTACCCTGGGGGTCACTTCTGTGTCACTGCTAGACAGAGGTACAGTAAACTAAACCTTAAAATGGGCACAGTATACTCATTCCAAGGGGTGGTGAAAGCCAAACACACTCTGGCTAGGCTTATAAATGCCCTAGGGCAGATAGCCTAGTAGGAACCTATGAACCTATGAACTATTGCCTTAGTCATTATGACACCAACACTTCACTCCAGTGAACTTGTCCTCAGTATATTGCATGTTATACAGCGGACAGATGTTGCACGTTTTTCATGTCTGGGGTGCCGCTGCTAACTGGGATGTGATACAGTGTCATTTGACCTATTACTCATATGCCCAGCCTATTATTCCTGCTACTGTGTTTGTTTCTGTGCACATTCATATTATTACTGTTGATAGGATGTGTGTTTGTGTTACTGTGACTGTACATCAACATTTTCTTGTCTTCATGTAGTTGTCTCTTTCTGCTTTTCCCGGTTTGGGATTGTCACAGCAGAACTCCGTTCTGCTCATGGGTGGCGTATAGGTTTTACGTGCCGGGCTGCCAGCCCTGACACACAATGTCCGACAACGATACGCCCATTCACGCATGTCTCCACGCAAACGAAGCTCTATCTGGGAATCGCACCTACGTACTAGCTGACCTCCACGGGCCACTCCATTGCACCCGGCGCAACATACCCTAGCACTCCTGTGTCCATAATCGCATATCCATAGTTTCTCCTGTACACCCGTGTTGAGTTTCCACGCATAACAGCCATTATACACCTGATATCACAGCCATGACACACCTTTGCACATTGCCCTCTCATGAGCATTGGGACCCTACACACATTTTGTACCACCTCGTGTATTCACAGGCTTACCATCCATTCATATTTGCAAATACATGCCTTTCCTGGTGTTATGGATTACGAACGATTTGCAGGTTACAAGTGTAGGTGGTCACAACATGTACTACATTCTGTCTGTTTACAATGTTGACGTAGCACTTCTACGATGTTATAGCCACTGGTATAACCCTGCCTCTGGTGTGAAGAGCGGTGCTCTACTTACATTTGTGCAGCTTTATGTGACATACGCTGCGAGCACTTTATAATTCCTTACTTGCTCTGGATTCCCTTCACAACCCTTATGTTTGCTTTCGACTTTCAGCGTTCCTTATATATATATATATATATATATATATATATATATATATATATATATATGTGGGTCTACTTCATTTCACCTAACTTCCAATTCACTGACTCCCATTTGACTGAGACCAAATGACTGAAATTTCATTTCACTGACACTTCATTTCACTGACAGTTCATTTGACTGACAAGTATTATTAGCAAGAAAATGGAATATGCCCCCTTCCCCACTGTAGTGTGACCCTGGAGTTAGAATATATAGTTGGGGGGTGTGGGGGGTGCAGCCCCCCACACGGTGTGGTGGTAGCCCCACTTACTTTTCTTTTACTAAGTAATATTATATCAAAACTTAACAATATCATATGAAATGAAGTGGGGGTCTGCACCCCCCACACCCCCCGATGTGGGGGCTGTGCCCCCCACACCCCCCAACTATATATTCTAACTCCAGGGTCGCACTACAGTGGGGAAGGGGGCATATTCCATTTTCTTGCTAATAATACTTGTCAGTCAAATGAACTGTCAGTGAAATGAAGTGTCAGTCAAATGAAATTTCAGTGAAATGGGGTCAGTGAAATGAAAGTCAGTGAATTGGAAGTTAGGTGAAATGAAGTAGACCCATATGTATGTATATATATATATATATATATATATATATATGTGTGTGTGTGTGTGTGTGTGTGTGTGTGTGTGTGTGTATATAGATAAATATGTAGATATATAATTGCATATTTCTGTTATGTCTGTGGATATTTATCTATACGCACATCTATCTATGTATATAAAAGTTACAGCTGTACAAGACAACATACATTTGCTATGCTAATAGCTGCATACACCCGCACAGGCGCACTTGCATCTACTTATTCTGAGTTACATATGTTTACAGGCACTTCTTTGGGATTACATGTGCCTTATTCCTTATGAAAGTACCACTTTGATGGAATCCGGTTAACGGACCCATGCAAATGCGGTCACCTTTACATGTATAAATGCTGGCTTTACAGCACAGAGGCATTCATTACACAATTAATATGTGCTATAGTCGTACTTGAACCGGGAATGCCTTTACGTTGGGCGGATGCTGTAACCACTACACTATTGTTGTTCTGGCTCATTTAAATGTATACCCATGGTTCATAGCTACTCTGACATATGCCTCACCGCTTCTCTTACACAGCAGGCATCCATTCTCATGCTGGGAAAACTGCAGTACCACAATTAGGACATTCCCTGTTTCCTACTGCTCTGGACCCGTGCTGCCTGTCCACTCACTCCAAGGATATTCAAAACTCCTACGCTTATAGTCCTCGCACATACGCATGTTTGATTGTCAAGGTGTTCATGTGCTGGTCTGGGTTTAGGCTCGGCTGACTGGTGACTAGAACTGCCCTGGCGCTGTTCAAAGATCAGATATAGCACATGGACAGAGTTAGTCCAGATTTTAACATTCTACCTGTGTTTACTGATGCAGGTGTTTGAGCACCGCTGACCACATTATTGGGTCGGCGCTACGTAATTTAGGGTGGGGAGTTGTTCCACTACATAATGCAGGTTGGGGGGTGGTTCCCACATGTTTCCCTTCCCATTTGACTATTTCATTCATTTATAGATACAATGAATATTATTCTGGACATCTGTTATAAATTCAATACAGGTATGCAATACTCCTGTCAACAGATGTGACAGTTGGTTGGTGTACTTATATGTATGGACCTCTGTGATACTCTGGGACTCATTTCTACAGTCACAGGGACATGGCTATGACAACTCAGAGACAATCACTGACACTTCTACCATATTAGTTCTATTAACTTGGAACGTGTTGACAGATTCGTAATACTACTAATTTTCTGCAGTTAAATGCGTCTATTACTCTTCATTGTTGTAAGTAGTCATTCTCATTCAACACCCAACACCTTTCCCCCAAAGGTCACTGGCTTTGTGAGTGGGTAAGAGGCTGGCCAGTTATTGTGCGAATGCTCTGACCATTGGTAGCATTGACATTGTCATATGTACAGGTTGGGATGTATTCTAGGGACTAGGGTTGCCACCTTTTCAAATGGTCAAGATGGGACATTTTCGGAACACACATCAGATTTTACAAGCTGACACATACCCACGGTCAGTACAAAGGATAGAACTTTACTTATTTGCCTACATAAAAGCCTATTGTTGTAGCGGTTTAGTTGCTTATTCTGTTTCTTGTAACATTTAGGTATTTTAGATACCGAAATAATTATTTTCTGCAACTATTACATAACATATGGGACATAATTATGTCCTACAATCCCAGGACATTTGCCATTTGTAATGTATTTTGTAAGGACACAACTGTCCAAAGAGGGACTGTCCCTCGCAAAGCGGGACAGATGGTAACCCTACTGCGGACACCAGATTGTTTGGGCCAACACATAGCCACGGTCAGTGCAGGTTTCATTTGTTTCCTATCTGTGAGCCTTATACCTTTGGCACTTTTGCTGTTTGCCTGTTTCTTCTATGAATTATGTTTATTCTATCCTGATGTGACTGCTTTAGGCAACTGTTACATGCAGTATGGTACATAGTTATTTCCTACAATCACAGAACATTTGGCATTGTATCATTGTTGGTCAGGTCACACCTACACACACATTAATTGTCCCTCACACAATGGATCAGGGGGTATCCTGTTTATGTCAGTGCCTTCATCACCCTTATACCATGTGCCACTATGCAAATGTGTGCAATATATTCTCTCGCTTATTTGTGTCGGGACACGTGCGTCACGGGCAGGTGTTTGATCCTGGGTAGTAGGTTCTGCATGACCATCTAGGGCTGGACAGTCTTGTGCACCACTACTGCACATTCCAACTTGTGTCCAGATATCTACAGGACTGGATTTCGTGTCTTCATACCCATTCTAATGTTTACACAGGTTACTTAATCCCATGAGGGATATCCCAAAAATTGAACAAGACCAAAACAAGACAAATACCGACCATTCTTTTGGCATTACGAAAATGTGCTGGGGGTTTTACATGCAATGGATACATAGTTTGCAATCCTGAAACTGCCTAGGGTGACACTACCTACTACATATGCATAGTGGTCACTATGTGTAGATGTGGCTGCACCAAACCAGTTGGCCAAGTATGGCTGGATTTGGTGGACGTTCAGGTATGGGAGTGGGTTGTGTGCTGTGGAGGGGATGCTGGGTAGTCCATTATGTATCCAGGTGTGTTGCATTTGATATGGCCAGTTCCATCAGGACCAATCTGTGGGTATGTGCCAGTGACATGTCTATACATTTGTATCGCACATTTTAATATTCATATGTTTGTGGGATTGTGTTCTACAGTATGGCCTGTCTGGTTGTATTGCAGATATGTATACATGTTTTTGTGTTTCTTTCTGCTTCACCCGCTGCTCCCTCATACACCTCCGGTTCACCTATTCTGCATACGACACAGTGTCACCTCGGAGGATTATACTATTAGCCATCCCTCCCACACACATATTCCTGACACTCCATCCATCACTGCTTTGGTTGAAGGCCCATGACACGGTCAAGGTAACACATTGCATACCCTACATATGTCAGGTACCTGTATGGTTGTGTGGACTACCCTGCCATGTTTGACTTTCCACATGCTATACCTCATGCACATAGGTACACGCCCATACTTAACTTTCATGACATGGTTGGTATACCTGGTTAATACCCATTCAACTGTGACACATCCTGACAAGTTCGGCTTGGACCGCTGATGTGTGGATTTTGGCCAACTGTTGTAATCATTGGTAGGATGTCACCTTTTCCTATGTCCAGGATGGGATATATTCCAGACACATATCCGAATGTACTGGACAACACGTATCCACAGTCAACGGTACGGATAATACTGTTCCTTTCAGCCTACATGTTGCCTTATCGTTGTAGCAGTTTATATGCTCCTTCTGTTTCATTTATATGCTTATTCTATTTCCTGTCACATTTGGTATGTGAAATATGGACATACCTATTGTATGTGACTATTACATGCATTGTAGGATATAATTCGGTCATACAGTCGCTAGATATGTACATTTATCATGTTTTTTGATATGGACACATCTGCCCAGCTGTGTACCCTCCCTCACAATATGGGTCAGCTGGTGACCCTGACCATTGGGCTGGATGTACCTATTGGCAGTGCACTAACACATGATGCGTGTCACTTCCACTTGGTATAACTATCTACACTGCGTTAGACTATGGGCACATGGTTTTCAATGTCATTTGTTCGCAGGATAGGGACCCGTTATTCCCTACCGTGCATTTGTGTTTGCTTCTTCATTTTGTGTTCGCAGGAACTGTCTTGCATGCTTTGCATACGTTTCAGTATCCACGGACACTGACAGATGTGATTACTATTGCTTGCAAATTGTTATATGCAAGCATTTTAGGTTGCACGTCGACAGCTGACATTTCCACGCCTCCGTGCGGAACTTCAACACGCCCTATGCACTCGCGCTCCTTTCCTATGCAAGTGGCTGTGGCAGCAACCACCTTCATTAATATGCATTTGGCGCTACTGCGCCATCTTCATGCTGCACGGTCGGCGCAAGACTAACGCCAGCCTCACGCTGAGATTCATGAATCCCGGGGTCTGTAAATGCCTTGAAATTTTGTGGTCATGAATTGTAATGTCCTTCAATGTGCAAGTTTATTTTTCCTTTTATTTACTTTTGTTTTTTCAATTTTTGTGAATTACAGCTATGTCTACTGCTGCTTCACTGCTCTTTGACAGCAAATGTCATGGCAGTGACATTGCAATGGCTTCTGTATAAAATGACTAAGATAGTTTTTCCAGATTAACAGCATGTGCATCACAAAAGTTAGCCCACCTGGGACATTCAAACATGTCTTTCAATGCCTGTCTCTGTATTCCTTATCATCCTTCTGTTGGGCATTGCGTAGTTCAAAATAAAGAATTGTGAAGATTTAACTGTCCTATAAAGAGTCCAAAAAGCACATGACATGACCTGAAAATGCAGAATTATGCTTCCTACAGATATGTCTTAGTAACCGCTGTCCTCATTATGATAGACTTATTTGAGCATGAGTGTATATATTTGGAATTGTATAGCTATGTTATACTGCATGTGTACCTTTACTGCCTGGCTCCCACAACACCTACAACATTGTGGTCATGTCTTCTTGTAGTAAATGACCATGTAGGCCAACCACATTTATCATGCCACTAGATATGCCAGGGTCAAACTGTGCCAAGTGATGAATCATATGAACATCACAAAGAAAATTTTAGATAGTTGTTATGCATCTGACCCTGTGTTAATTTAGCTTTGCGTTGAATTATATCAGCAGCAGGTACTGAGATTGTCATGTGCTTACAATGTTTCACTGTTAATGCATTGAATGCATTTTCTTTCTTCTAGCATTCCGCTGTATTATTTTTAGTACACCCTGTTTTCTTATACTGATATAGTCAGACCACCCAAGTCTTTCTTCTACAATATAAGTGGATGAGAGCTGTCTTTACAAGGCATTGGTTAGACTGACGTTTGAGTTTGGTTTTTGGACAGGCACAAAATCATATAATATCTTCTGCATTTTTTTTATTTCTACATTTTAATCAGCAGGGTCTTACTTGCAGAACAGACCTTGAGTTATATTAGCATGAATCACTGTTTGGTGACAGCTGACACAGTGTTGACAGTAGGTATAGTGACCAGCTAGTCTTTTGTTTGCTTTTACAGAGATGTGCAAGGGTACAAATCTGTCCATGACTAGTTTAAAGTTGTAATATCAGTTTCAGTAAAAATTATGCTTCTGAAAGAAAGACTAATGTGACATAGAAGCTGGTGATAAATTGAATACATCAGCCATACATAATATGATTATCTGACTATGTAACTATAGCTATATTACACAAAAGGTCAGCATATACTGGGCATGTATGCTGCAATGAGACATTTGACATAGCACTACATAAAAAGACCCTGCAAAAATCAGACAAGAGTATGAGTCAGACCTAGGGTGACAGTAAGACACAGACTGCATTGCTTAATGAAGTTAATGCAGATGAAGAGATTGCTACCAGTGGGGCACCACAGGGTCATTATTGGACCTTTTCTTTTGCAATGTATTTACAACTGATATTGTAGAATACCTTTAAGGAATAGTTGACACATTTCTGCTGACACAAATGTATAGGACATGCTAGATATACAAATATATGTGGAAAAGATATGCAAAGTAACTTTGCAAGATGTAAGTGATGATGTAAACCCTGGAGAATTTTGGTCAGTGAAAAATTAGAATATGCTATAGCTCGCAAGCAATAACCTAGGCAGGGACTACACGACTGGAGAGTAAGTAGTATGGACAGTATACTAGACAAGGGTTTGGAGTGAATGATATCACATGACCAAAAGGTAATCAAGTGTTCTAATACAGCAGCAAAGAAGTGTTCTGAGATAAACTGAATGCCTATGAAAAGGTATCACCAGCAGAAAGCATGAATCTCTCTGTGCAGACAGCTGGGAAAGATCCATTTAGAGAACTATGAACAGTTGTGGAAAACATAACTTTATAAGGTCATAGTGGATAGACATTTCAGAGGGCAGCAACAAAAAGTGTGTGCAGCATTCACAATAAACTATATTAAATGGATTCCAAGGTGTGTTCTTGACAAAAGGACAGTAGGGTGCTCATGATTCAGAAAACTTGTGTAATCTGGATAAATCCACATAAACGTTACACTCAACCAATCGGGAAGAAATCTCAACAGAATAGAGGACAATTCCAGAAATAATGAGGGATAATCAGGGACACTTTTAATATCATTTACAGAATAAGACAAAGTGAATTAATATACATTTTTGAAGTAAAAGAAGTCTATAACTGTAATTGTTGTCAATATTTATTAAGTGTAATTTACCATCTTTTCTCCAAACGTTACCAATTTTATGAGGAATTAATAGGAACAGAGCTAAAATTTGAGTCAAAATCAGGGACATCCCTGAAAACCAGGGACAACTGAGAGTTATGATAAGTATAGGAATGCGTCATTTTTTACAAGAAATGGACACATGAAACAGGCTAGAATTGAACACATAAGACTATCACCTCAAGGCAGATGGAGGAGAACATTTTTTTTTTATTATAAAGGGTTGTAAATAATTGCAAAATCTTTCCAGAAGAAGTTACAGTGTGAATAACAGTGACAGAATTCAGGAATGCTTGGGTGCACATAAGAAAATTCTCCTGAAGATTGTGAATAGAAAATATGATATTGCTTCAGCAAGATTGTCAGCTTATTAATTCCATTAGAAAATGGATTGACTAGTTGCATCCCAAGCATTTTGTTCTGCTGTCAGCAGTTGCATTGCCATTACTTATGTGCTCTCAAGTCCCCGGATTTCTATGCTAGCAAACATATAGCAGTCAACCTGAGATGTTGTCATGGTCAAATTCATGTGCCATTTGCTTTAATACTGTGTTTTTGAGTCACAGCACAATTAGCAGGTAGATTATGGGCAGTAGTTAATGTAAGGGTCCTTTTACATAGATATGTTGTCCTGGATTATGTTGACTTAGTTATAATGATGGTGGTCACATAATACTCATTGCTGGTCATGCATTCGGTTATGAAATATGTCTATGTTTGTTATACAGTCCACATACAGTTAGAGATGTAAACTATTATTTTTGGCTGACATACTGGTCCACAGATCTGAGATGGTAAATGAAGACAAAATGCATGCATGGAACAGACTTTTATTAGTGGTCACATTATTAGGTGATACGGCAGTGAAATACAGGTTCATAAACTTGCAGACAAAAATGTTCAGCATATCAAGGAGTTATGTGGTGTGGTAATAGGACTACTGCGAGGTCTAATATTTCTCACTGGATAGTTGATCAAAATGTCAAACATAAAAGATTGCAGACTTCCTGTCAAGGTGGCCAGATTTGGACAATAGCGAGAAAAGGAGTACTGAGTTGTCCCCACTATCTCCATGTTTTCTGATTCTGAGTTATTTTATATATATATATAGATATAGATATATATATATATATATATATATATATATATATATATAGATCTATTTTGTTTGTTCAAAAATACGTTAAATTGAACAAACAAAGTAGATGCCCACTTCAGTGAAAGTGAATTTCAATGAAAGTGCACTTTCGCTGAAGCCTAGTCACTGGATCGGCTGACTAAGCTACCCACACCTCCCCTACTTAAATATACCAACTCTAAGATCACACTACAGTGAGGGAAAAGGGAATATTCCCATTCTGCACTGTATTCTGATCTCTGTACTTCGTTTTCAAAGTTTTGGTACTTCGAATAACTGGTCTCGGCCAAGTGGGTTTTGAAGTACTGAAACTTTCTACAAATGAAGTAAACTGATATATAGGTTCCCTATTACGCTGTCACAAATGCAGGTTGTCAAATGCATCTTTGTCGAACAGTAAAGCGTGAAAAGGCAAAATAGTGAAGTGGCATTTCAGCAAATTCTTTCCCTGGGAAAGAATTTGTTTGGCTGCTTTTGCTACTTTGCCTTTTTGGCATTGTAGTGTGATATTGGAGTTGATATATTTAAGTAGGAAGGGTTTGGGGCATAGCCCCCCACGTTAAGTAATGTTTTACTGTTTTTTTTTTTTTTTTTTGGAACAGCGATTGTTTTCCATTGGAAAATAATCGCTTTTCTGAAGTTTTGACATTGTAAGCTTTTGCTTACATGGTGTAGATTGTCTGTCATTCGCTCTTCTGAGCATGTGATATGGTAATTAATATATATATATATATATATATATATATATATATATATATATATATATATATATATATATGTGTGTCTACTTGTAAATTTCAAACTTTCAAAACATCAACTTTGTTATGGTCAAGACCATAAGATCGAAGTTTTGAAACTTCAAACCATTTAAATGGAGATTGCAGTACAGCATGGAAAGGTATATTACTGTTTTCCTTGCTGCAGTGCGATCTCCGAGTTGGTATATTTAATTAGCAGTAGGTGAGGGAGATGCGTGGGGGGTGGGGGGCTTGTTCCCTGCAAAATGTTAAAAAAAAGATTTTTTGTTTTTATTTTTTTTTTATTTAAATTTCAAACTTTCAAATCTTCAATCTTAAGGTCTTGACCATAAGAAAGTCAATGTTTTGAAAGATCGAAATTTAGAAGTAGACCCATATATATATATTAGGGTTGCCACCTTTCTACTGTGCCATTTCCTGACAAACAAGCCCCACCCCATGCACAATCAAGCCACACCCATTCCCTTTAATAGCCGCACCCCTTTACTCTAGCACCCTTCAGCACAAGTCTTTAATATCACATACACCCTAGACATAAACACCCTAGGAAGAAAAACACAGGTCAAGGTAAACATCATGGTGATGACAGACTAGAAAAGACAGATCTACAGTCCAAGCATCTTATACAAATCATGTAGTCATTATATATTCACTGTAACCAAGTCCAAAACCAGATGAAATATTTAAAACATTGCAGAAAAAACAGCCTTGGTATACCCTAGAAAATGCAGATCAAGGTAAACATAGCAGTGATGACTAGAGAAATGATAGTTCTACAATCATAGCTCTACAATCATAGCAAGAACCCTATATAACTCCGTCAGTATACATTCACTATCAAAGTGCACCCACATGAAAAATAATAAATCAAAGTGCACCCACATGAGAAATAATAAATCAAAGTGCACCCACATGAAAAATAGTTACACTAACTGCAGTTAAAAACAGCCAAACAAACCCTTCCTATATATATCTGCAGACAGTATCTTAGAAACTACAGATAAAGAATAAGGTAGATGTGGTGATTACAAACTAGAAATTGTTCTAGTTAATAATCACCACATGTTGAACATCTAGATACAGTTACACACATCTTGTCACCATCAATGAATGAGATAGTGCCAGCACAGCTAGTGAATTAATATAAATTTAATATTTAAAAAATTCACTAGTAGCTGTGCTGGCAGTATTTCATTCCCCTTGTCACACTAATCTTTGAAAATCTACCTTAATTCCAAAAAATTCATCCATTAAAAAAATTCCACTTACCTCCAGAAAAAGCAGCAGCAGGGCTCCTTAAACAAGCTCTCAGCCAGAACAGAACAGGCAGCTAACAAAGGGCCAACAAGCAGCAGGCAGGCAGGGGAACACAACACCACCCAGTCGGCCAGTCCACAGCACTTCTCCAGGGCAAGACTCCAACAAGCAAGGCAAGCAGCAGGGCTAGGGCAATCTTTCCAGGCTCCAGGCAGCAGCAGCAAATGAAACCAGCACACCACACCAGGCAATCCACCAAAGACGTCCCGAACAACTAGTAAACAGCCGAACCAGCAAGAAATTTCAGACCTTAAGTACCGACCTTTTAGAGTAGAGACAGTAAAAGGTAAAAGTATAGCTGGAACACCGCTTTTTATCCCCTAATTTTCGCGGGATTTGCGGGGATTTGACTTGCAAATCTAAGTGTTGATTGGCTGCTTGCTGCATGAGCCTCTTCTGCAGCAAGCAGTCAATCAACCAAGAGTCCAAGACGGCAATGTCATTTTTTTTTTGTTGTCGTACAGATGCGCTGACGTTGTACAACTCATTATTATTATTTCCGGACTCCCAGAGCGAGAACTGGAGAACCGGAGTGCCCTATTGATTTCTGGGCACTCCGGAAAAAAAAATGGAGGGGTGGCAACGCTAATATATATATATATATATATATATATATATATATATATATATATATATATATGTGTGTGTGTGAAAACACAAAAACACGAAGAAACCAAGTAAAAACACTGTCACTAGATGGAATGGAATAAAATGCCACAACCTTATTTAGCGCTTTCGTCCAATTTAATAAACATGAACTTCTTCAGAAAAATAACATTGATACATTTTCCAGCATTTAAATAAATAACTCTTGTGTCACATGTGATAAAAAAAAAACAATAAAATGCATTAAGCACTTAATATATTGTTCAAGTATTTAAAAGCACACCACTTTTTTGAAAAATAAAATAAAAAATTAACACTTTAAACATATATAAAATTATAATTATATAATCTTTGTGCTTGTAAAAAGCACTTTATGTTGATCATATCATTCAATCCAGGAAGTTGATCTACATTTAATAAAATCTGCCATAAAGTTTCTTTACATTCTAAAAGAACTTTAAAGTTCCCACTAAATTTGTCATCATTAACTCTCTCTAGAATAAAAAATGAAAACTTTTTGAAACTAGAACAAGTCATAGACTGGCAAAAGCATTTGACGTATCTTTCTTACGTATAGCTAACGTGTGTTCATATATACGTTTGTTTAATGCTCTTGTAGTTTTTCCTGTATAAAAATGTTCACACGAGCTAAACGTAGCTGCATAAACCACATTTGTAGCCTTACATGTATAGTGTCCCTTACACTGAAATGTCCTATTAATGTGTTTAAACAATACTGAATTAGTCCCTGTAATATATCTGCATTGTTTACATGTCCCACAAGGAAAGGTACCCAAATGTAAACTAGTTTTAACACTGTTTTCGTCAAAGGTACCTCTCTCTAGAATAGTCTTTATATTGACTGTCCTTTTGTAAGTGAACAAAGAAAATACCAATAATTTTGCTCAATTCAATGTTACCTAACACTACTTTCCAATTATTCAAAATGGCATTTCTAATAAATACCATTTCATTAGTGATAAGAATAGGGAAGACCAAAGTGTAATCACTGGATGTTGCAGTTGTTATTAAATTACTTGCAACTAGATTGTCAATTTGTTTCAAAATGGGACACGCTTTATTAAATCTAAGACCAGTGACCTCATTTAATATACTATCCAACCAGATATTGTCATAACCTCCTTGTATAAAAAATCCAGTCAGTTTCTGTGTTTCATTATGAAAGATCTCATCTATACTAGTTAACCGACTAAGTCTGATGAATTCTAAAAATTCAATAAACAAAAAACAAACTGGTGAAAAAACCACCTTGCAGGTCCAGTGCCTTTAAACACCTGGATTCAGATAGATGTGTGCAAAGTTCTTTATAATCCACAGGTTATGTTGTAAACAAGAATGCCAATAAACGAAAAAAACAAATTGAAATTTTATTAAGCTTAAAAACAAGCTTTTTGTCGGCGCTCTGCACCAACTTCCTCAGAAAACAAACTGCACCACACATTTGTCTCACTATAAATACATCACTACTCCACTCAGATGCACCCCCTAGTGGCTCCCCTTTTAAAAGCACATAATTACACTTTGAAATTTTCAACTAAGAAGCGGCCAAAATATTCAACAATTTGGTATCTACTACTCATACCTGCCATCAATGCCTGTAAACCTATAATGCTCCAAATATTGAATTTTAAAGCCACCATAATTACATATAAATACAAATGATCAAATATGTCAATAACCACAAAAAAATTTATAATGTATTTTAAAAATAAGTATAAAAGTGGAAAAAAATTTCCACAAGTGTTAATATAAACATTAATATAAACAATAAATGGTGAACACAGAAATGAAATAGAAAATACTAAAACCCAAAAATATGTTCCCAGATGGCATTAAGTCACTCCAGGGGGCTTCACCTCACTAGGCTTCTCAATTTGAGGAAGCAACTGATGGAAAGCATACTGTTAAGTCCAGGTAAATGGTAAGCTTCCAACTTAAGTTGCCACATCAACTCCTTGCATTCTAGTCTTAAAGAATTAGGTCCCCCCATAAACTCTTGGTTTAGCTGATCGATAACTGTAAACAAAAATTTGTGACCTGGATTATCTAATATATGTTTGGCCAGAGCATTGTCGACCTTCCCCTTCCTGATGGCATATAAGTGCTTGTATACTCGTTCCTGTAGTTTCCTATCAGTCTTGCCAATGTAGAAATCTGGACAGTCTGAACACTGGGCTAAATATACCACCCGATTGCTGGCACAATTGAATCTTCCTTGTATGAGATACTTCTTGTCCCTGATGGAAATAGCTGAACTTGCTTTAATGTATCTACAGTACCTGCACATGTTACATTTGAACATCTCGGATCTTGGGGAGGCACCAGCAACTTTGGACTCCAGGATGTTTTTCATGTTAAGGCCCCTCCTAAAAGTAACCTTAGGGGCAATAATAGTCCGAATGCTCCTATTGACTCGGTGGTTAATAAGCGCCAATTTTTCTTTATAATGGACAAAATGTCCATTGCATCCAAGTTGAATGAAATTACAAAAGTACAATTGAAAGTATCAGGCTCACTGGCGAGGCAAGGTAAACCTAAAGTCCCATCCTCCATATTACCCAAAATGGGGCGGAAGTGGCCATTGGCCCTCTTCCCCTACACTTCCAAACTCAATTCTGCGACAAAATTGGCGGGGTACCCTCTGCTGACGAACATGCCAAAGATGAACTTGCACTCCTCGTGAAATTTCTTATCTTCTGATGTCATGCAGGCTGCTCAAACAAATTGGCCTTTCACGATAGCCCTCTTTTGGTGTAATGGGTGTTCGCTGTCAAAATGTAAATAAGAATTCAAGAAGGTTGGCTTCTGATGTATGCTGGCCACGAAGCGATTTAGGCTCCTATCTTTCTCTAGTTCCACGTCCAAGTAGGTAATCTTGTCAATGGCAAACTCAGATGTGAATTTCAAAAATTCTGTGGCGCCGTTAAAAAACGACACCAAGTTATTAACATCATCTAGAGTACCATTGAAGATGATAAAAATGTCATCCAAGAACCTAGTGTATAACGCTACTTTCTCTTGGACCAAAGAATTAGATAAAACAAACACCCTCTCCCAGTGGGCCATAACTAAATTGGCCACACTGGCTCCACAGGGTGATCCCATAGGGACCCCAATCAATTGGTGGAACCACCGGTTATTAAATGTAAAAAAGTTGCTGGTAAGAATAACCTCCAATAGTTCACTGACCAATGTAACTTCTTCTGCAGGAGCATGGTGAAAAACCATTTCTAATTAGATCCACTCAACCACCTCCAAATGGGGGATAGATGAGTACAGGTCAACAACGTCAATGGTCAAGAGAATACCATCAGCATTAAATAGAATAGAACCCACTTTTTCCAAAAATGCCCAAGAATCTCACGAAATGTATTGAACTCTGTCCACATACTTCTTGAGAATCTCGTCCACCACCTTGGCCGCTGCATATGTAATGCTTCCTCTGGCACTGACCAGTTGCCGCATAGGTGGATCATAGATGTTCTTGTGTATCTTGGGGTTTCCAAACAAGACTGGAATTTTGGGTGATACCACAGAAACAAAATTATATACATCCACATCCATAACACCATTGATAAACAGCTCCTCAAAAAATGACTGGATGTGGCACAAGCTAAGATTCAATTCATTCTTAGAAACCTACTGGTAAGTATCAGAAGATAGGATAGCCAACATCCTGTCATTGTAGTCATTCATATCCATAGCCACCAATCCCCCTCCCTTGTCGGGTTGCATAAGTCTAACTGATGCAAACCTGAGTGCCTCTAACAAGGCCCTCTCCTCCTTAGTGGTATTAAAATGAGCCTGGCACCTTGAATTGAGGAGGTGGCAGATGTCAAGATCACATAATTGTTCGAAAATTCCGACAGCTGGGAGTAATGATGGATTAAAAGTACTTGGCATGTGGTAAGGGTTCTTGCATTTTGGGAATCACCCAACAACAATGACAGGTTCAACTTTCTTACAAAAAGTTTCAGGTCCAATATAGTCCTCCCAACACCAGCTCTGCAGGAGGGTACACAAGTTAATCCTTTAGCCAGAACATCCACCAAAGGTTGAGAAAAAACAAACTGTGAAAATTTGTAAATCTTAAAGTTTTTACCCATATTGTAAAGTATTTCCAAAGGTTGCACTGGGGGGTACTAAAGGAATAGCTAAACCATGATTTCTCAGTTCCTCATGGTTTTGTATTTGTTCCTCGTCATCCAACCCGACTGTGGCTGGGGGGATGAGGCTCGGACTTGAAAATTTTCGTCATAGTTGTCAAGAGTCCGCTCTTCCTGGCTCGCGCCTGGCCCAATATTCATAACACATTCCGTTGAAATTCTCTGATTTGTTCGCCTCAATAGGGATCCATTCTCCGGTTCACAGGGGTGCATGAGTTGGCCATTAGTCTCGAGGCCAGATAGCAACCCCATGGTGGTTCTGCTATTCCCTAAAAAAATCCCTTGAGATTTAGGGGGTTTGGGGTAGGCTACCCCCTCTTTATAGGCTTTTATGTCCCTCTGGAGTTTCTTTACTTTAGTTATAGTGGTCTTAGTTGGTCGATACTGGTAAAGACTCTTTCGTATTCATAATGATATCTGAAAAAATGAGTATCTGATTTAATTTCTTCATCTAAGTTGGAAAGTTCCATGGTTAATTGATTAATAGCTTCCTGGTAGTGGGCACAGATTAAGTTGATCAATTCATTCCCATGTCTATCAAAAAGTGCCAAGAGGTCAAGGTGGAATTTCGACCCATCTTCCAAACCTGTAGGGTATTGCCATGAGTGAAGCTCCTTCGGAACAATCTTCGCACGTTGGCATTCCCCAAAGTAGGATACCTCAAGTTATAACTTCCTTAACCTCAGTAATTTTTGGTTGAAATTGTTGAGCTTAGTAGGTAAATCAGACAATCCTTCAGTTTGAATATCAATATTGCCAATGCCTTCCCCAGTAGGAAAACTGAAGGGGCAATTCAACCAATTGTTCAAGTTTAATTCAACATAGCCCCTCCTCGGTGCCTCCATTTCACCTTTAAGACTAGAATGCAAGGAGTTGATGTGGCAACTTAAGTTGGAAGCTTACCATTTACCTAGACTTAACAGTATGCTCTCCATCAGTTGCTTCCTCAAATTGAGAAGCCTAGTGAGGTGAAGCCCCCTGGAGTGACTTAATGCCATCTGGGAACATATTTTTGGGTTTTATTATTTTTTATTTCATTTCTGTGTTCACCATTTATTGTTTATATTAATGTTTATTAACACTTGTGGAAATTTTTTTCCACTTTTATACTTATTTTTAAAATACATTATAATTTTTTTTGTGGTTATTGACACATTTGATCATTTGTATTTATATGTAATTATGGTGGCTTTAAAATTCAATATTTGGAGCATTATAGGTTTATCAGCATTGATGGCAGGTATGAGTAGTAGATACCAAATTGCTGAACATTTTGGCCGCTTTTTAGTTAAAAATTTCAAAGTGTAATTATGTGCTTTTTAAAGGGGAGCCGCTAGGGGGCACATCTGAGTGGAGTAGTGATGTATTTATAGTGAGACAAATGTGTGGTGCAGTTTGTTTTCTGAGGAAGTTGGTGCAGAGCGCCAATGAAAAGCTTGTTTTTAAGCTTAATAAAATTTCAATTTGTTATTTTCGTTTATTGGTGTTCTTGTTTACAACATAACCTGTGGATTATAAAGAACTTTGCACACATCTATCTGAATCCAGGAGTTTAAAGGCGCTGGACCTGCAAGGGTGTTTTTTTCACAAGTCTGATGAATTGTCCTTTAACAACTCCACATTTCATAAAAACTGGATGTAAACTATCATGATGCAAGTATTAACAAAAGTAGACTTCCTGAAGATACAAGTTTCAAAATTCAAATCATCTTGACTAATAGTTAAATGTAAGTCCAAAAAATCAATGTTGTCACCAATATTACCCATTGTGAATTGTAAAAAGTTAGTGGAATTATTCAAAAATTGGACAAATGTGTAAAAAGATTCAACATCCTTTTTCCATAAAAAATCAAATCATCTATATAACGTTTATAGAACACGATGTTTTCAGCTAGGGGATGTGAGGTGAGAAACTTGTTCTCCTACATTGCCATCACTAAATTAGCAAAACAGGGAGCTACCCTAGACCCCATCGCTATGCTTGAAATTTGTTGAAAAAGTACATTTTCAAATATAAAAAAATTGTTCTCTAATACAAGTTCCATCAAAATACACACTGTATTAACAAAATCATTGTCACCTCACAGTAAGATGCTGTCCGGTTCAATTCTCAGCTAGAGAGTCTTCTGCGTGGAGACATGTGTGAATGGGCATAGCTTCGTTGAAGGTTGTGCGTCAGGCCCGGCAAGCCAGTAAGTAAAAATCATCTGCCAGTCATTAGTGGACCGGAGTTCTCCTGTGGCGACCCCTAACCGGGAAAAGCCGGAAGACACAAACAAACAATTGTCAAAATCAATATATTGACTCAAATATTCTCTAAGATATTCTATACCAGTTATTTGATTTATACTTGTATATAGAGAAACCACATCTAATGATGCAAATTTAACAGGCATTTCTAACTTATCTAATTGACTCAAAGACTCAAGCAAATGCCATGAGTCTTTCAAATAAAATTTTGACTTTTGCACAACAGGATTTAGGAGTTTGTCAAGCCAAATAGAGATTGGTTCTGTCTTAGAAAAACTGTCCAACACTATAGGTCTAAAAGGAGGGTCTTCCCTGTTTTTGTGTAACTTAGGAATACCAAATAGTGTCGTCAGTTTAGGATATTCAACTAATAAAAAATTATAGACAGAATAATCTATGTTTCCTTGACTAAATAAATCAAACAAACAGGTATCCAATCTCAAAAAACATTGTGTAATGTATTCTCCTGTAACTACTTTATAACAATTGTTGTCACTTAACAATGAATTTATTGCCAAACTATAATCTGTGGACTTCATAACTACAATGGTACCACCCTTATCTGCCTTCATAATACGCCATTTCTTATTATTAGCCAAATCATCCAATGCATATATTTCAGAAGGAAGGAGATTAAGCTTGCCTTCACCATAATAGCTAATTTTTCAAAATTCCTTTTCACATATCTTCTCAAAAACATCAGGGTGGAATTTAGCAATGGGATGTATGTACTTTTCTTTTTGAAAGCAAATTCTTTAGGTTCAGGTCTAGCAACACCTTCAAAAATGTACTTCAAATTAAGCTTCCTTAAATACAATTTGAAGTCTACTATTAACCTAGAAATATTTACATTATTTGATGGAATGAAGGTAAAACCCTTTTTAAGTACAGAAATCATGTCATTTGTCAAGACATCACCAGTTAAATTACAAACATTAATAGTATAAGCTAGTTCTTCTTGCGTCCCTTGCCCTTTCCCTTGCTCCTTGTTTGGACCTTTCCGGACCATCTTGGAGTCTTTTTGTTGCCTGTTTTGTCCATTAAAAAAGGACCAGATTTATTCACAACAGAAACTGCTTGTGCATAAGAGGTGGAAGCTGAAACATTGGACTGGATTCACGATGGCTTGCACGGAGTCTAAGAGTAGAATAAGACTCCATGCAGCCATCATGTCTGACGAGCAATCCAGGAACAGCCTACAGGGGCGTGCAAGAGAGCTCCTAAAACGGCTCTTACACGGACAGGGCCGGGTTATGCAAATTACCTCAATTGCAGGTGAAAGGCATGCAAATGAGGTAGATTTGCGATTCAGGAAACCCGAACCTGTCCGAGTAAGAGCAGTGTTATCTGCAGAAATGTACTCAGTTGACAACTGAGTACCATTCTGCAAATAGCAAAACAGAGCCGTGACAGCTCCAAATAAAGGTTGCATCCAGTGCAGGAAGCATACCAATGGCCAAATATATGGCCAATGGCAATGTTTCCTGATGCAATATGAAAAAAAAGTAATTTATTTTTTTCTCCGATTTCCGATGTTTAAGCGTAGCACAGTGCCGCGCAAACAGGCTGTGCTCTAAAAACCAGAAAAATAAAAATTAAAACCCACAAATGTGGATTTTATTTAAATTGTTAATTTACAATGCAAGGGAATGGCAGGCTGAAGACAACTTGGCCACCGAGTAGAGGTTGCTAAGGGGGGAAGCACAGTCTAAGAGATGTAAGCAAGCATTAGTAGGCAATCCTATGCAAAGGAGGGTTAGGATAGTGAATCGCAGGTTTACATAGCAAATGAGCACAGTCAGTGGAGTGTAGGAGTAGGATAAGGGGAGTAACAGAGTAGAAGATAGGTGACATCACGAGTGGGTTATGTATGAAAGAAGGGAAGCTTATTGGAGCAGTGTGGCATGTGTCAGCTGTCATTTACACATAATTGAAAGAGGTGTGTCAAAAGATAGGCTAGGTAAAGGCAAGAAATGGAAGGTGTATGCCATGAATAACACCAAAGTTTCTTGCTGCGTGGGTATGCGTGCGTCTGCGCGCCTGTAAACCCGAGTAAGACAGTCTGCGAGCGTGTAAGCGTGAGTGCGCACATTTAAGCTGGAGTAAGCATGTATAAGGCAGTTTAAAATGTTGTAAGCATGTTTGCACTGGTGTGCGCGTGTTTTAACCCGAGTAAGCAAGTTGTAGTCTGTGTAAGCATGTGTGCGCGCGTGTGAGCTGCTGTGAGTGTGTTTGCGCGGCGCTGCCCCCCCGAGGAAACTGAAAGGAAATAGGAAGCACAACAAATAGTAGAAAGCTACCAGGGAGTACTAGCAGAGCTAGCAGGTGAAAACAATCAGAATCAGGCAATTATACAGGCAGTACACTAGCCCAGCCCAGCCTAGCACTTAAAACTCTGCAAACAACAGTCCATAATGTTTCTCACAAGAGACACTGCAGTAAGCTAATAGAAGTGAAAACTGAAAAAGCTTTACTGAGACAAAGAAATGTTAGGGACTGCCATTGATGTTATAAGGCGACATATGCAACATGCTGAGGGTGGTGACAATGGAAATGCTGCTGGACAATCCACAGTGAGGAGACGGAGAAGAGTGTACAGGCCCAGGGTAACCTACCAGGGGCTACATGAGCTGGAGATAGTGGAGCGCTATAGAGTGGACAGATACCTCCTGCAGCAAATTGTTGAGCTGTGCAGGCCACTCCTCACACACAGAACCAACAGAGGGGAACCCATCCCAGTGGAAACCAAGGTATGTGTTGGCCTAAGAATATTAGCAACAGGTACCTTCCAGAGACCAACTGGTGATATGATGGGGATATCACAGGCATCAGTATCCAGGGTACTGCACCAGTTCCTGGATGCCATGTCAGCACATGTCGGTGATCATGTATATTTCCCCAATTCCTGTGAGGTATTGGCCAGCAATATGCGTCTCTTCCAGAATACCCTGAGGTAGTGGGTGCAATAGACTGCACGCACATACACATCAAAGCACCAGCTGGCGAGTGGGGTAGTGTCTACTTCAACTGCATGGGCTTCCCCTCCATCAACTGCCAGGTCGTGTGTGATGCCCAGGGCATAATACTGAATTTGTGTGCTGGCTGCCCTGGGAGCTACCATGATTCCCATATCTGGCATCTGATGCGGCTGTACCAGACATTTGCCAATGGGGACATCCCACATGGTCACCTAGTGGGGGATGCTGGCTATGCACTGGAGCCGTGGCTGATGACACCCATCAGAAACGCACACACACCTGAACAGGAATGACATAATGAGGCACACGCACAAACACGAAATATAATCGAGCGTGTGTTTGGGCTGCTCAAGTCACGGTTCCGGTGCCTGGACACATCTGGTGGAGCCTTGCAGTACTCACCAACTACATGTACCCAAATTGTCATGGTATGTGCTATGCTACATAATATGATCCTGCGAAAACAGCTGCAGCAAGACCAGCATAGGCCTGGGCCAAACAGCCCCCCACCATTGCCAAGGTCATCACAGGCAGAGTGTAACTCGGAGGAGGAACAACCTGAGCCTGCCCCAGTAGGCAGAAGGAGGTGTGCCCAGTATGCTTTGGCCTTGGCAAAGAGGCAATGCATAGCACATACACTGGCTCAGTAGGAACTCTGGAAATGATACCTCTCTCTGACTCGCACATATAGTAAAAGGGATGCCTAAGTTGACACTACCTGCTTTCAAACATGTACAGGGAGTGTAGTATGTGCATCTGACATAGGCAGCCCTGCAGCACCACCTGTGGCATGATTGCCATGTGTTAAGCAATTTAAAGCAGTGCTAAACAGCATTTACCACCATGTAGTATATGCAAACAGAATCGCACACACCAACTAGTACAACTGTTGTCAATGTTGAGTAATACTGGGCAACGTCCAGCAAAGTTGGTGAATATTCAGCAATGTTGTACAAGCCTGGTCTAAGTAGGGCATAGCTGAACAAAAGCCAACATGCTCATATTTGCTTAACTGGCCCTTAAGCAGTCTGGTCTGCTCAGTATGAAAATATAAAGCAGTGATGGGCCTCGAATCCAGGAAACTGTGCACTATATTTAAAGTACTGAACCACTAAACCATGACAGTATTGCAGTGGTCAGCCAGTATGAAGGAATGTTGATAAGTCTATGCAAAGTATCTCATGGAAACCCTGCAGGCACAGCATAATCCCTGTTGAGTTATGACACAAAGGTGAGTCCTGCAGTAAGAACAGAACTTGACTTCCAACACACACACAATATAAATGTTAATATTGGTCATGTTCACACACATCCACAAATGTAGTGGACCTCAGATCACAACATACTGAAAGGTCACACTGGGCATGCTCACACACTTGAATAAATGAGACAAATGTCAGGCAACAAAACATGGAAAGCCAGAACTGGGCATGCTCCCACACTTAGGCCATGTCTGAGTACAGCAGTGGGCCACACATATCTGGCAGTTGCATGTGTTAACCCAGGAACCTCTCACTATCCAGCAATCCACCCTGTGCACACAGTTTCATGACAACAGACCTATATATAATATAGTGGAACGCTGTCATAATCAAATATGTTCTGCAGATACCTAAGTTGTTCATAGAAAGTGGGAAAGCAAAGATGATAAAGACCTGCAAACAGTATCAGCAATAAATATTGTGCATCCCGAACATAAGCATAGGTTCAGAGGTCGATACTAGGCTATCTGCCCTAGGGCATGTACAAGCCTAGCCAGAGTGTGTTTGGCTTTTGCAACCCTGGCAGATTACTACACTGTGCCAGTGAATAGTAGGTCACACAAGATAGCCCATGTACATCTAGGCTAGTGTGCCTCTGTCTAGCAGGGACACAGAAGATATCCCAGGGGTAAACATACGATTACCTATACAGCCATCAAGATGTCCCCTGTAGGTGGTCAGTGGGTGGCTCTGCCTATGTGAAACTGTGATCACAATCCGGAGTGAGTGGATGCCCTGGGATAAGAATCTGTCCCTCCAGCATGTCCTATTAACATCTGTGCTGAGGTATATGTCCCTGGAGTATGTAGCTCCAAGGGAGTCGGATATCCTGAGGTGGAGCATGTCCAGTAATTCTGGGTTGGGTATTTCTGTAAACAACAGGCACACATCATATCTGAGTAGGTGGTAAGCGACTGAGTATAGCTGGAGTTACTGCATCCAAAATGTGCAGGTCATCCGTGTGAGTCCCTACATCTGCTTGGTGAGGAACTTCAGTGGCCAGTACATTTGCTGCAGGTGTTGGGTAAGGTACACCCCATATTTGGCATTGTACTCAAGCATGGTTGTGATGAGTATAGGGGCACAATGACCTCACTCGGTCTAGATGTGAAACCATATGGGATAAGGTGGCTTATATAGAAGGTCTGTCCAACCACTTTGGCAACGTGAATGTCAAAGGTGACAGTACAAACAAGTCATGTCCCCAATCACCTAACAACTCCTACCGTATGTAATGGAGTACTACCTATGTGGTAATGTGTGGGCATGTTGCTATTCCCAAAGGGGATGACTATGCAACTAATGGCATTTAGCTGTAGGCCATGGCTCAGGCATCAGTCATCCATCTCTGTGAGACCCTGTTTGAGTATGCATGTGGCAGCTGGAGAGTTGATTATGGCACTCAGTTTGCAGTCATCTGCGAACAAGGTCAGCCATATTCCCCCTGTGGTAGCCTGTATGTCAGACAAATATATATACTGAACAAGAGAGGTCCCAGGACCGAGCTGTGTGGGATGCCACGTGTAACTGGTGTATAGTCAGACATGGCACCTGCAATTCTGACCATGTGGGTGCTATCCCTGATCCAGGTAGCTATCCATCATGTGAGATATGTGTCCATATCAACGCTGGTGAGCCTATGCATAATGGCTCAGTGGGTTAGTGTGTGGAAGGGGTTTGCAAGGTTCAGGTAGGCTGTGTGGACAACTGTCCCTATGTCGATGGACCTGTTAACTGTCTAAAGAATACAAACATGTTCAAGAGGAAAGATATGCCCACAACAATGCTGAAATGTGTAGGACACAGTGTCTGTAGGTTCCCGATGTCTATGTGTAAGAGACCCATGACAATACACTCCACAGCTTTGCAGAACAGGCTAGTTAGGCTTATAGGGCAATATTGTCTGTGGTCCGTTGTGGCACCAACTCTGTGGAGTGGGACCACTGTCGCTGTACGCCATTCTGTGGGTACATATCCTGTACTAACTCTGATATTGCACAGTGATGTAATGTGAGGGTTACATCTGTCATGAAGCTTGTGTAAGATGCATGCCAGGACACCATCTGGTCCCATTGATGCTGTGATGTATGCTTTGGGGAGGGCAGCACTCACCTGTTACTGTGTGATGTCAGGGAGGTTGCACTCTGTTGGGATGGATAGTTGCTCCCTAGGGGGGATGGGGGGGAGACATCTGCACTGAACCTGTTTGCCAGGATGTTGGCAATGCCAGTGCGTTCAGGGTAAGTTTAGTCAGTATGCAGTAACTCACAGCATATCAGTGAGTGCCCACTCAGGCTCCTGACATAACTGAAGAAGGCCTTCTGATAGTCCTATGTGTCTGGTGCAATTGTACGTGAGAAGCAGCCCTTAGATAAGTTCATGAGTGATCGTAGCTGTCTGCTAGTACAGATCACAGATGCTTTCCTCGTCTGGGATTGTGCTCTATCATGTAGTAGCTTCCTCCTGACGTTGTACAGCTTATTAATGGCTGGGGACTACCAGACAGGTCCTCTGCCATTGGAGGAGTGAGTCCTGTTGTTATTTGGGATAGCACAATCCATGCAGTCTACTAGGTGTCCATAGAATGTGCATGTAAAGGATTCAGCAGTCGGAACCGTATTTGCCACTGTGTCAGGGTCTCTGAAGGATACCACCTTGCTTTGGTGAAGTGAGATGTTGGCTCATGAGAAGTTCACCAAGATTACCCAGGATGGGTGTGTGGAGGGTATATGTATGTCCAGTGAGATATATGCATGCTCTGACCTTACCAATGAGGGGTATATCGCTGGTGTGTTGGTGATGATCAGGTCCAATATGTATTCCCCCTTGTGGCTGTGGTGACTGGTTGTGCCATAGCATATGAATTTACAAATTGTAGCGACTGTAGGGCGAGGGTGTTGGGGCTTGAGTAGTATCCCCAGTCAATATTTGAGTATTTGAAGTCACCCAATATAATGGTGTTTGTGGTGACCTTCATATTCTCCACTGTTCCCAGGAATGCCGAGTGTGGTTCCTGATTATGGGAGGGTGGTCTGTAGCAGGCAACAAACTGAAAGACAGTTTTGCACAATGGTAGTTGTATATGTATGGTCTGTGATGCTTTGTGCAGTGCTACTAACCCGGAGGTGTGTGTATCTGTGATGTATATGGATACTCCCCCTAGTTGTGTTGTCCGTTCCAAGTCATGTGGTCAGAAAGCATGGTATGAAACATAACATGGTAGTGCTGGTGTGCATATGTGAGCCTGAACTAGGTGTCTGTTAGTGCACAGATATCGCTATCCTCCATACTGAGGAGAGTCCTGAGTGGCCGCAATATGAGGGTAACACATCTGGTGTTGAGCAGCATTACCCTTAGTGTCATTTAACCTGTAATGTCTATGGAGGTGGGTTTATCTTTTGAGCCCTGCTCAACAAATGCACTATGCTGGTAGCAAGAGCCTTAGCCAGCATTCGAATGTCCAAGGGTGACAGGTGCAAGCTGTCCATAGTGAAGCTACGTGGCATGTCCAGCATGTCACCACAGGCTGACAGACACTGTATCCCCTATGAATGACACAAATTTGTTAGCCAACTGTTAAACATGATATGTTTGTCTGTATACTGTGACATCATAATTGGTGGGTGTAAGATGCTAGACAAGGTCAGGGTCATACTAGCCTGGGCTACATGATCAGAGTGTTCCTCCATGTACCATGTCATGTGGTCCAGGGAGTAACGTCTGAGGTTTTACGCACCAGCATGGACAATGATGGTGCCAGTCCTGTATTTGCTTTGGAGTGACCTGAATGCATGTGTTATGTGGCAGATCCTGGCACCCGACAGACAGCCCAAATTTACTATTCCCATGTTTGGGCTGGTGAGTGGTACATCAGTGTGTCTGACAATAAGTGTCGCCTATTACAAGTGTATTAGGTGTGTTGTTTAGCCCGAAGGGCAGTGACTGTGTGGCACATTGACATTGTGAACTATGTGATATGTGGGTATTGTAGTGGGGTAGCAGTTGTGTGTGTGCTTGCTGTGGAGGTCTCTGCTGCTAGGCAGAGTTAATTCACAGCATCCGAGTATGTCTATGTGTGATAATGTGGTTTGAGTGCTGTCGCCAGAGGATATGTGCGACTGATATGTGGTGTGTGTGGTTACCTTCACCACCTGATAGATTGTGCTAGCCATGGCTCGAGAGAGTTCAGCACCCTGTATGTCTCTATAGGTGCATCTCACACATATATCTGAGTTTGTAGGGAGGAGGAGCAGAGGGTTGTCTGTGGACATGAGGCAGATGTGACATTGTGTCAACATCACAATATTCACCAGCTGGACTGGAGAGTACACACGAAACCGACCCCTGGACATGCTGGGATATTATGATGACATACACTGTAGCCAGATCACAAAGGATCAGTAGGGTGTTAAGTGTGTAAAAGAGTACAACAGGGATTAGTGCTTAGGTTTGTTGGTGTTCTGTAAAGAGTAGCTGAGAAGGAGTCCAGACTGAATCATGACACCTCTGACAGCTATGTCATATATAGCAATGTGCACCCATATATGTCCTGAGTCAGGGCCAACTGTACCTGACTGACAATGCTGACATCCTGACAGACAGGCCCATATATACAGACCCACCTCCCACTGACGATAGTCCATATCATCATACCAGGAGATATCACATGTAGAATGGATGAACAGCTACCCCCAATGCCAAAAGCATGTCAGCAAGTGGAATACATTGATTCCCAATATGTGTCATGCATAAACTACAGAAAAAACAGATCCTGCACCTAAATAGTCAGCTGGGCCACCCCCCCCTACACAGGATGTGGAACCATTGAATGTGTTACAGCAACATATGGCACTCCACACAAGTGTTGGTGCACAACACACCATGGGAAGTACAGTCCAGTACACTATGAAGTCTGATCTGCAAGGCCATGGAGTCCATCATGGTTGAAGTCATAAACAGAGCTATTGGAAGCTAACATACACAAAACCCTACTAACTGTGGTATGTTCATGTGCGGATCATGATTCCCAAACATACTAGACTGTTTGCAATGCAGCCACCCAGGACATACATCACTGAACACAGCTATACATGTCTCACACAGACTTTGAATAGCCCTTTATCAACATCCCAGACACATGTAGTACCCACAAAACCAACAAGCTGTGCATAAATATGTGTTGACATATGAGGAATGTCAATGTGTCCACAGATAGATCACACAAGGTAAGGATTATGAGTTCCTGTTCAAGCTGTTGACACCCGACGACTCACATGGACCATTCCTGGAATGGCATAAAACAAAGTGTACACACATTACCATGCCCAGTCTGATGACGTTACCATCCTATAAATATAGCAGGAGAAGGGAAACCAGCCAGTAAAGCAAGCAGCGTGCTGTGTTAATGTTTCTCTCTCTAGTGTCATAACATAGTTAGATAGGAGTTTGAATCCTGCAAATGCTGTGTGTGTATGTGTGCAATTGTCCTTGAAAGGAGTGCCCATTTTGGAGACTGGGAAAACACACTAAAAGAGGTACATTCCTCTTTGGAAAGACTGATGATGTCACCATCCTACAAATACAGACGGAGAAGGGAAACCACCCAGTAAACCAAATAGTGTGCCGTGTTGATGCATCTCTCTAGTATCATAGCATAATTAGGGAGAGGTTTGAATCCTACAAATGCTGACTGTGTGTGTGTGTCACTGTTGGTCAATGCGATGTGGGTTTTGCTTTTACTATGGTATGACATATTATGATTACAACAGTAAGTGCATTGCACACATCAGGTATCTGCGTGGCAAATATATATGTGTACATCTCCCCTCAATCAGTACATAGGTGTGAAGCCTGCATACTACATGAACACATTTGTTTCCATTGACAGGTTGAGCCGCTGCTTCTCAGATCGTAGGTCACATATGTATGTATGTGACAAGGCCGTCCACTGTCGTGATCTGTGGCCAAGGTCATCTGTGCCACACACACCCATGACAGTTACTTAAGAGTAGTGTGAGTGAGGGTATATGTCTGGGGTATTTGTCAGACATGTTCATACACAACAACGACTGCTAATAATGGACAGTCTTTATAGGTGTACAACTGCCTTGTGGATATGCATTCAGGCCTCTAATGTTTTATGTGATACACCTTGGGACTCCACAATACCTATGGATATGTGGATACCAAGGGGCACATGACATAACATGAGGCTGTATGTACACATTGGTACCCAACATACATGTTGAGGGCTACCACCTATGTGGTACTGATGGGATAGTATGTATAGTACATGTGGATGACTATGCCATAGTCGGCTTACTACTATACAGAATGTATGAGACAACAGGTATCTGTCTGTATGATACCCTTGTGTAGGATATGCGTCCCATCCAGGGAATGCATTGTAGGCCAATGCATGCATTTCCAGATTTGGATGGACACATCCCTAGTGTGTTTGCACGTACCTAAGGGGGCTATATGCCAAACAGGTGTGGTCACAGGAATGGGTGGCGGTCATTACCACTGGTTAGTGTTATAGTGTAGCACCGGAAGGATCCAACTGTTACTGAGTTCCCTACGACTGTGTGTCATTTGTCAAGACATCATCCAATGATTGCTTATAGTCATGCTGTTGAGGTTGTGTATATTACCAGACCGCAAATCATTGACAGATATTAACGGTATCACCCACAGCATAGTGTCAACCCATGTCATACACACATGTCTACCAATGTTAGTACATAACTGTAGTAGAAGGCATACTGGCCATTGAAAGATACTATGAGATGTTAACAATGTGTACAACAGGGTATGCCACACGTCCCATGTGTCCACTATGCACGTACATGCAGACAGTGCACACCCACCATGTTCACAGATGTACACTTGCTAATCTGTACTGCACACATCACACACGTACTGTCCACTCACTAATACATGCTGGCAATGCATTACACTTCAGCCAAGTGGCACATGGGTGGACAATACATACTCAGACCTAACAGTGGTGTAAACAATGCTACATTGACAATCAGAGCTTTGATGCATAATGTCTGCTCAGATATACCTACAAGGATGTCATTACACTTTCCTGTTGACAACTTGCTAATATTGCTACACTGCTATAGTGTCACCCTGTGCATCAGCACCATGTTAGCCTGTTCCTCTGTCAATGTTACAGATGACAGGAGGCGACACAGGTATCATCATATGCACAGGGCATTTTGTTGTTTGCCAGAGCCTGACATTGACCCATCCAATCGACATGTCTGTGTGTGTGGGCCAATGTTGATGTAATGTGTGTGTGTATGTGTGAGCCGTAGTTGTTTGGTTAATGTGTGTGTGTGTCTGCATGCACACAGCTCCACCATGTGGCTGCCATATACGGTAGTTTGTGGGACAGCAACAGACTGTACCTGCTAGGCTGTACAGATCACTGTCTCTAGCCACGGACACAGTACCTGTGCCTGGCAGGGGTGCTATGGGCAGTATCAGGTACCAACCCTGACTGGGTACTGTCATCAGAGGCAGAGGTATGACGACTGGACCCATGTCCCTGCTGGGACTGGCCATAGCCACGTGCACATGGTCTACTGGGATGGTCAATGGACAGGCCAGCCCCAGCATTGCTGGGGCTGGTACTGCCACTACAGGTGCAGCTGTGATCTGTGGGCCATCCGCGACCACTGCCAGCTGTTGCTGTTGCTGGCATGCGTCCGCGTCGACATTGCAACTGTCCCGCATGCTCCTGGCTCATGGAAGACATATTGTGGAGGGCATCTAATGTCTCCCCCCAACATCTATCAATGACCTTAGTGTAAGTCCAGATGGCACCGGCAAGGTCATGGATGCTGTCATTGATAGCGGTGTAATGTGCCCTCTGCACCCTATGTCCCTGCCTGGTGTACCGTTCCATACGTGCCTGAGCCTGCATTACAGCCCAGAAAATACTGGACGTCATAAGACCTGTGAGGGCACGCCTGCCAGGGGCAATATGACCAGTGGTGCTCCCCCGAGAACCCCTGGACCTCTGCCTATGTGGTACTGTTCCAGGAATATGGCTATGGCTGCTGTGAGGGGATGCAAGTGCCATGGATACCACACTGTCCTGGTCAATGCCAACTGTATGCTGTCCCTCGCCTATGGCCATTGGTGGTGAGGGATGTATTGACAGTATGAGTGTGCGCATAGATGGGGTTGAACGCTGTGTACTGTCGAGTGGCGGACCAACGACAGACCCTGTCAGACCTTCCTGTGCCAAAATACATGTATCATCATCTCCACTATTTGTGGCAGTGACTTCAGGTTCCCTGCTGCATTCAGCCAACCCAACCTCAGCACCTGTGAGAGGAAGACAGGAAACACACTTTACGGTCTGCACATGAACACATGCACACATGCACACATGCACACAAGCACACATGCACACATGCACACATGAACACATGAACACTAATACACTCCTCACTACAGCACATACACACACACACACACACACACCAGCAATCCAACACATACTCTATAGTGGGTGAAGGTGGGTGTCAGTATCACAAGGTAAACAGTCACCACACATGTGTCAGCATGCAGAATATGTGTTGCACAAGACCATGCAGTGCAAGTGTAGATGCCCCTATTTAATGGCAGTATACATGGCTTTGATGCAACTGTGTAGTTGTTCAATGATTGGCTACACCCTGGAACACAATGTGTACATGGACACAACATTGTTGTGCAGGTATTATCAACTCTGCAATGCCCTGTGCACCATCACTCACAAGTATACATGCCATGGCTGCATGTGTTATCTGTGTGACACATAGATATCCATGTCTGAGTACACCACCCTAGTCTTTGATGCCATACCCCTACCTAACATATGTGCATGGTTGTTAATATAGCTGGCATACTGCTGTAACAGAGTATACATGTTGCTAGGTACACACACATACCCTGTAACACACATGTGATTGCGGGCATGGTACAGGCATCATTACACACACATCAGATATACATACAACACACAAATGTATGCCGACACAGATGAGCATTACCTGTGTACCTTATAGTACTGTGTGCCCCTACTTACAGATGCCTATGCCTGAGGTATGCAATTTGTGCAGACTACAGGAAACACACAAGATAGTGTTACCAGGGAATGTGAACATACACCATACTGTGCTGTTTAGGCCTACAGCTTCAGGTAGTACAACAGTTCATATGTGAGCTGGATTCATCAGCAGTACCACTTACTGAGCATACATGTATTGCTTCAGCCTACAATGGGACACCACAGTCATACACAAGGAACTACGTCACAACATATGCCATCCTACTATGTCTGCATCCCAATAACTGACACATCTTTTTCTGGCCTCACACCTAGGACACAAACTACCATGACAGACACAACCTCACACTAAGCTATCACACCTTTACAAACCTTGCACACAGTCACTGTCACACTCATTCCACCTCACATAGCAGGTATTGCACTGAATACATGTGTGTGTGCATTGTGTCATATATAGGTAATACGCTATTGGCCCTAGGAACTAGAGCAGCCTAGCCATATGCTACCCTGCCCTTTGACACACATGTAATGTGATTTCATTTGCTCCTGTCAACCGGATACACAGAGCTGACTCCCAGGGCATATTACCTATCTCCAAAACAATCATCAGGGGTATGTATGACATCTGCTAATAAGGAGCCTTGTTTGTTAATGCTGGGTGGTTTAGTCCAGAATATGGCATATTTGTGGATAGGAACCTGTACCTCCAGCATGTGCTGTTTAGTGAGGTGACAAGGATTAGGGCCCTAGGTCATGTAGCCCAGAGGGATTGTGAGGTGTTGTCATGGTGGTTGGCCGACTGCTATGGGTGTGACATACCTCTGTATGTCTGGCAGTAGTAACCTTTGGGTGGGCGGTATGCAACACACTCTAGCTGTGGTTTTGTGAGTAAGTCTGCATAGGGCATGTGTTTGAGGGCAGTATTACTCTTTGTTAGGTATGTCTATGGCCTTTCCACTTGCTGTAGTTGTCTTGTGAGGTACATATCACATGGAGCATTGTGATGAGTAGAGGGGAACACCGACCTATATTTCCCTAGATGACACACCTTTTGTGATGACACGTAAAATGTAGACAGATTACAAGACTACTGTGGCACTGTGATTATCAAAGGGGAGCCTACTGTCCACCTGTGTCCCATGTTCCCTTCTGACACCTTCAGTGTTAGGCAGGCTACCACCTATGTGGTAGTTACTGCGTAAGGTGTTTTGGAATGGGGTATGGCACTGCAGTATCAACACTGGTGTTCAGTCCATGCCTTGGACAACAGGCACCTGTTGCAGTACATATGACCCCGTGTCTCCCTCTCTCTCTCTCTCTATATATATATATATATATATATATATATATATATACATATATACATATCTATACATATCTATACATATCTATACATATCTATACATATCATACATATCCATACATATCCATATATATCTATATTTATCCATATATAGCCATATACATATAAATATATCTATCTATATGTGTATATATGTATATATGCATATATGTATATATCTATATATAAGATCTATATATCTATAATTCTATATATATATATATATATATATATATATATATATATATATATATATATATATACACACACACACATATATATATATCTATATATATATATGTATATATATATATATATATATATATATATATATATATATATATATATATATATATATATATATACACACACACACATACATCTAAACATCCATTGCTGTACATATAGCTGCACATATAGGCACATATACTGACCACCTTTCATGGTGGGGATGTCAATTATGCAACAGTTGTGAGACATACGGTTATGTAATACTATTGCACAATGTTGTGCAGAATGCATTCTACTGTCCTCAGGCCGTATAGCTGTAGCAGGCCTCACTGCCTGTAGCTCAGTCCCACAGCGTTTAATCACCACGTGACATATACCGGCACTGATTGCTGTCTGCAATGCCACACACTACCACCTACATACATATGTGCACATAGCAGCCTTCAACAACATACATATGTCCAGCCTTCACTAACAGTTGCAGTATGTCCCTTGCCCAATGCAAATGTGCATGTACATATAGATACAGACTGCTGCCACATATGGATGATTCACAGTATGTAGAGTACCCTTCAGACACATCATTCAGATGTCAGCAGATACATATCTGTTATATACCTTACCTTTGTATTCCCCACCTCCGTCTGTTGTAGGTGTTGATTTTTTTTTTTGGGTTTTGGTTTCCTCTGTGTGTTGGTCTTTCTTTTCAGTGTCTGTCTCCTACTGCCTGTTTGTATCCATCCATCTGTCTGTCTGTCTGTCTGTCTCTGTCTGTCTCTCTCGCTTGCACTCTCTCTCTCTCCCAGTTGGTGCAATGATATTATTGCATGTGTGGACAGCAGATACAGGCTGCTTTTCTAGGTATCTGCACATGTGCATGTGATGGCCTCTGCACCAATTGGTGTCCACCATTTAGTAATTGCATGCAGCCTGCTGTGTGGTAATTGCAGTTCTCACTGTGATTTCAGGACACTGCTATAAAATGATAGGTTAGGTAGGCATATCCCTTTCAGTTTTGCAAGGTGGGGACCATGCTTGTTTGCTGTGGACACTGTTGTCTCAGTCAGAAGGTTGGTATATGTCTCATATCTGAAGCTGGGTTGTAGCCAGTGAAATGCATGTTGTACTGAAACCTGACTGTTGCTTCTTCCAGTACACTCTTCTCAGTGTGTAGGTTTACTCACACCTCCTAATGCTAACACTGGATACATGAGAGTATGTACTTTCTTTTCGAATTAGAGAATTAACTGGCATACAACAGTAGTTATTGCAATGCATTCCTATGGCTTTCCTATTTTCCCTTTACATTCACTCATTGTAATGCATGTTATATTTCTTTCAGCACCAAGTTATTTTATATTTGCTGTGGCTTAGTGGAATGTCATGCAGACTGGTGAGTCCAAGGTGTGGGGTTTGAGTCTGACAAGGGTATTTTATTTTGCTGCTGAGCAGTACAAGGGCCCTGTCATACAGAGTGACTGAGGCACTTTTAAGCAGTTGTAAGTGGGTTTGTGCGGGTTTGCGAGACACTTAGCGATGCTAAGCTAAGCTTAGATTAGCTTATTTTATTTTAGCAATACTAAGCTAAGCTTGGATTAGCTTATCATATCTTAGCAATGCTAAGCTAAGCGCACACATGCACACACTGGTGCAAACCCGCCTACTACTGTTTACAAGTGCTCATTCCCGCTAACCCCTGCACTCATTTCTTTGACAGAAAAGTAAATGGGGAGATAGGAATGTGGTGATAAAGGGTGCACAAAGAGGGGAAGACAGTAGGGAAACCAGCTCGGGATGTACAGGATGGGTGTGGAGAAGGTCCATAGCTGCCCATTTCTTTACCAGCAACAGCTGTGCATATGCAATACATTAGGAGGGATATTTGAAATCTTCCCCCCCCTGAGAGAGGGGTGAGGACAACTAAGTATGTTGTACTGCCAATTATGAATATCAGGCACATGCACTGTTTGTGAACTGCTATACTGTCATTAGTACGTTACTCACTTCTGAACAGTTTGTGGTTTGTTTGTGTTAACATTATTAGCACAGTCTGCTTAGGACAACTGGACATATTTCACTACTGTGTATGCCTACCTACACCCTTGGTTGTGCCTGACTACACTGGTATATAGTACCTTTGTGTAGGGGTGCAGAACTGCAGAGTGCATTATTTATTATCGTGTGATGTTTATCTTGCTGAACATGCAGAGTTGCTGTGCACCTGTAAGTCTATAAAGGCTAGTAATCTGTCTGAGTAGCTCCCACCTGTGGACATATCCAGATGGTAGACAGAGGTTAGCCTAGTATTCATTGACTGTGCACCACACCAGTCTTTTCAGCACATGAACAATGGCATTGTCACAGGTGGTTGCTAGCAGTACATGGCTACATCCTTTGATATTTCTGTGTTGTACTTCTACATAAGGGCATGCTTGTGGAATTCATTCAACAGCTATTCGCAGAGTGTGTAACACCAGACAGGCTGATATACCTGTGTGTTTCTGACTCTTCCAGGCCTCAGATACTCTCAGGTATATATTTGAACAGCCTCAGGGAAAGGTACATATCAGTGGGATACACCTGTGATATATTTCAGATATTCTGCAGTTGCGACTTTGAGGGATTCTGAGCATATGTATTACTACACCTTTTCTGATGTGCAAGCAGTGTCTACTCTCACTTATTGACATTTATCATTAAGTGGGATTCCCCACCTTTCTGCCTACTGTTACTACATTTCACAGGGAGTCTGAGGGGCACAGCTAACATTTGTTTGCAAATCAGGGACATCCCTGTAAACCAATCACATTTGGGAGGTCTAGCCTCTGACCTATTCAAATATGCCAGTGTTTATCCTGCTCTGATACTGTGTGGGGTTTGTAAGGTGCTACTGTAACATTATTCCCTACTAGCATTACTGGTTCTCTTTTCACAGTCATGTCATGCAATTCCACAACACTTGCTGGTTAAGGGCCACAGAACATGATTTGTGTTATGGCATTCCTATTCTCCCTTTACATTCACTCATTGTAATGCATGATATATTTCTTTCAGCACCAAGTTATTGTATTTCTGCTGTGGTGTAGTGGTACTTCATGCAGACTGGTGAGCCTAAGGTGTGGGGTTTGAGACTGAAAGGTGTATTTTATTTTGCTGCTGAGCAATACAAGGGCCCTGTCATACAGAGTGACTAAGGCACTTTTAAGAAGTTGTAAGCAGGTTTGCACGACGCTTAGCAATGATTAGCTAAGCACACACAAGCTCACACTCGCGCTCCCCCACTAACTACTGCTTAAAAGTGCTTACTCCCGCTGACCCCCACGCTAATTTCTTTGAAAGAAAAAAAATGGGGAGATAGGAAAGTGGTGAAAAAGGGAGCACAAAGAGAGAAAGACAATAGGGAAATCAGCTGGGATGTGCAGTAAGGGTGTAGGGAAGGCCCATAGCTGCCCATTTCTTTACCAGCAACAGCTGTGCATATGTTCATAATTTGGTGTGAAATTTGCAACCTTCCACCCCTGAGAGAGGGGTGAGGCCAACAGAGTATGTTGTACTGCCAATTATAATTATCAGTTTACATGTCCGGCGGACATGTGTGCAAAATGAGCAGCTATGTATGGGGCGTAATTTTTTTGTGGGAACAGATTGCCCTTCTTTTTAATTTTTTTTTCAGGTGAGAGTGGAATTTGAGGTAGGGGATGTAGGTACATTTGGGGAGGTAGGTTGGGGAGGTAAACAGACAAGACAAACAAGACGCATACAGGGGCGGAATTTGACACATGGGATGGGTGAACACAATTGATGGGGAAGGTTGTTTGGAAATCGCAAGCCCATGAGCCCACAGATGGTAACAGTGGAACTGAGATCCCCACCCATGGGCAGTCACCACTGCACCTTCACAGCTCCGAGGGTGGCTGTGCTGGGGGCTGAGTAGGATGGGCAGGCTCACTCAAGAGACGCGCCACTCTCGCCTCAAGCTGGAATAGGGGATCAGCGACTGAACGCTGGATCTCCCTACGCACCACAGCCTGGACCCTTCGAGGGGTGACAGATGACCCTTCTCTGCCTACGCTTGCACGTGGGGGACGAGCACCATCCCTGCAGTGCTTCCATCCAAAGGTGGCACTGGACCAACAGAGGAGGGGAGCCCGGGCTGGGCACCAGAGCTGCTGGTGCCAGGTGCACTCGCCAACTGAGGAGGGACAGGTGGGTCCGCTGGGACCAGCCTTCCCATATGTTCTGTGATTAGGTGTGTTTAATTACAACATAAACAACAGCATTCCAGATTAGTTGTAACAGTATGCAGTAATATTCCCATTAACCCAACACACCAAGGTTCCAACAGTTGAACAGCAAGCATAACACATGCATATATTGAACGACAGTGGATATTCCAACAGCATGCAGGGATGTTTGGTAGCAACAGGCCACCATGAATGTGATGTTTGAACAGGGCACATGCATAAGCATGAATGCAAATATTTATAAAACAATAGGACATATGTCCCAACAAATATTTAAGATTACACATACCCATTGAGGTGTGGTATTGCATGGTTTATGCACAAACAGTAGGGTATTAGAAAAAAACCTCAGTTAACATCTTATAATCACTTTTACCCTACACTACTTTCCTAGTGACTGCAAGTGTATATTCCCTACATGTATTATTACACTTGCCACCGTGCATTAGGTTGTGTAATGGGTTTGGCTAGTTCAATATATACTTGACCTATATCTGACATACTAACTGTCCAAGATGCAGATGTTACTGCTACATATTTCATGGTTGCATTTATATTTCTTTATCTACATATCTGGATGTTTTCACATGACATTTTCACTTCAATTTGTACAGAACCCTGCATTTATTGAAGCACACTCACATTTCTGGGGAACATATTAGCATGCTACTCGTGTGCCAGGTTTACTTATGCATGTCAGCCAGTAACTGACTGTTGAGGACTGTATATATACTTCACAGCTACTAGCACTTCCATCACCCACTGTAGATGGGACTGCAGAACTCTGGGTTGCCAGCACTTTCTAACACAGTACTATTTGTATAATGCAAGGGTACAACAACATTTCAAACTAAGTGACACACACACTCCGGGTTTTAAACCTTTATTACTGACATTACACACTTTTCCACAGGCTCACTCCTTTATTTGTTATAGCAGTCCATATGGCAGACATATTCAAGACATATTATACCTTTATTAATGTGTTAGAGCACACTTTTGCAGGCTCACTCACATATATTATATGACAGTACCTGCAGAGATTTTATTCCAGACATATGTTACCTTTCTTAATGGGTTACTACGCTCTTTTTCTGGCACTATGACTATTTCGTATGACAGTACATGCAGAGGACTTATTCAGGCCATTATATGGCTGTATTATTGTACTACAACACTTTATTTCATGCTCTCTCCCCTATTTTATATAACAAAACATGCAGAATTTTCACTAACCTGCCTGGTGGCGCAGCCTTTGCAGCCTATCAGCATAGGCTTGCTGATTCGCAGCACGGTCACCTGCAGCTGTGAAGTAAATGAAGGGATATTGAGACATACCTATCCATTATACAGAATCAATTATCAATTCTTACATACTGCATTCTATGGCTACTTACTCAGTCGTGGGACATACTGCATCCCACAGGCCTCCTGTATCCATTGGTTTAGGTGGTCCTCTTTCCATCTCTTCAGGTCTGCATGGTGGTGACAGACCTGCTCACCGGTGCGAGGAACACCTGTGGCACTGGTGAGGTCATGAGCTAACCGGTTCCAAGCCTCAGCCTTGTACTCCGTCCCTTGGAACTGGCCCTGCAGGAGTCTGGACTCATGACGGTGGACAAGGAGCCAAACCATGTATTTCGACTCCTCGATGCCCCAACGCTGCACTCAGAAGCATGAACCCTCTCCTGCACCTGCCATTCTGACTGCAAATGTGAGCTACAATCAGTTATGGTGAGTATTACCACCTATGGGGCTTAAATATGCCGCATTTCCCACACTTTTTTGTGATTGGCCATTTTTGAGAATTCTAGGCTGACTGCAGACATGCTTAGTAATGGTTAATCTACCATTTCTAAGTATATGTATGCTAATAGTAGCTGTTTCTTCTAAACTGTCATGGCTTAGTGGTTCTGTACTTTGATTATGATGTCCAGGGTCCTGGGTTCGAACCTTGTCATTCTTTTATTTTAATACTGTCCAGACAGGCTAGGAGGTGTGGCTGCGTTTAAGCAACTTAGCTATACATTGCTCCCCGGTGCCCTACGGTGTCCTGGTTGGCGCGGCAAGCACGTCCGCGCAAACACATTATGCTGGGTAAAGCGCATTTAAACTTTGTCCAATTCTATTGCGCTGGGTAAAGCGCTATTAAGCTATAGGCACCTGTATTGCGCTGGGTAAAGTGCTTTTAAACTTTGGGCACCTCTGTTTAGCTGGGTCAAGCGCTGCTTAACGGCAGGCTATTATATATCTGGATCCTTTAAAAATATATATTTTGTTCACTGATACATTGGCCATTTCACTGCTTTTACTAATATTTTAATCATATATGTCTGGTATTGTTTCATATACTGATTTACAACATAAATACAAAGGGGAGTGGTGGGACTCGAACCGTGAATGCTTTCTCTTTGTGCATACGGTCTACCATTACACTATTGCAATTTGGTGTGATTTGCATAAACATTCTTTCTTATGCTCTTCCATGCCGGAATTGCTAACTACAGCTAAGCAATGGGCACACCCACGCACACACGCACAAATATGGACAGCTATATCGTGGATTTAAAAAAATAATAATTATTGCAAGTGTGATGGGGGTTTACAGTGTCAGGTAGTGTGGTGTTGAGTGCATGTACTTTTGAGTGAACTCGCTCTTGTGTGTTGACATTATGCTTTTTAAAACCTTGCAGGGGCGTGGACATTTAGACTGCTCTGCAGTCGGACATGCCCCCTGCTTTCCTACTCAGTCCGTGTAAGAGTTACGGTTGACTCAGCGTGCCCTCATGAATATTCATGGCATGCTGACGTCATACCGTTCAACTGCAGCCTCCGAGTAAGACATATTAAGTCTTACATGGAGGTTTTGTGAATCTGGGGGATTGTCTAATTGAATATGTCCACCATTTCCATTGTCATTAGCATTTTCTGAACAAACACTTGAACCAGCGTCATGGCTAATTAAATTAGCATTGTTTGTTGCTATATCGTTCTTAGCAGTGTAACTTAGGGCATCTTTGTTGTCCTTAAAACTCTTTACTGGATAAGCTGTTTTAGAAAAATAAGCAGCAAGATCTCTCTTGAGTTTTTTTTTGTTTTCTCAAAATGACAGAAGCTCTGTGCCTCTCAAGCTATGCATTAATGCCAAAATGTAAGGATGCCAAAGAACTAAAAGCTTGTGAAGCCCTAATTTTATTGTCGAGAATCTCAGTTTGTTTTTTCAAAGACACTAGTTCAGTTTTGTAGTGCTGTATAAGCATACTCATAAATGCAAGTCCTGTGTTATTAAATAATTCAACCAACTGAGTATACAGTTAGTCACCTTGAACCACACAGTTAGGGAATTTAAATGTTCTCAAGCCAAAGGGCACACATTTCAAATTAACATTTTCCTCTAAGTAGAAAACTTCTAGTTGTAACAAAACTGTTTTAGTGCACAATTTTTCTAGTTAGAAAATGTCATTTTTACATGTTGTAAACTCATCCGGACTGGACGAAATTGCAAAGTCACTTACTTTATTTACTTCTGTCCCGTTTTGTGTATTGTGAAATGGATTTGTTGTTTCCTTAAAATGCTTTCAGTAACTCCATCAGGACAGTCAATATAAAGACTATTCTAGAGAGAGGTACCTTTGACCAAAACAGTGTTAAAACTAGTTTTAATTTGGGTACCTTCCCTTGTGGGACATGTAAACAATGCAAATATATTACAGGGACTAATTCAGCATTGTTTAAACACATTAATAGGACATTTCAGTGTAAGGGACACTATACATGTAAGACTACAAATGTGGTTTATGCAGCTACGTGTAGCTTGTGTGAACATTTTTATATAGGAAAGACTACAAGAGCATTAAACAAACGCATATATGAACACACGTTAGCTATACGTAAGAAAGGTATGTCAAATGCTTTAGCCAAACATTCTATGATTTGTTCTAGTTTCAAAAAGTTTTCATTTTTTATTCTAGAGAGAGTTACTGATGACAAATTTAGTGGGAACTTAGTTCTTTTAGAATGTAAAGAAACTTTATGGCAGATTTTATTAAATGCAGATCAGCTTCCTGGATTGAATGATATAATCAATATAAAGTGCTTTTTTTATATATGTTTAAAGTGTTAATTTTTTATTTTATTTTTTCAAAAAAGTGCTGTGCTTTTAAATACTTGAACAATATATTAAGTGCTTAATGCATTTTATTGGTTTATTTGATCACATGTGACATAACAGTTATTTATTTAAATGCTGGAAAATGTATGGATGTTATTTTTCTGAAGAAGTTCATGTTTATTAAATTGGACGAAAGCGCTAAATAAGGTTGGGGCATTTTATTCCATTCCATCTACTGACAGTGTTTTTACTTGCCCCTGGATTCATGAAGCTTGCGCCAGGCGCAGGTGTAGCATAGGCGGTATAACACCAAATATGGCCGTCAAGCGATTCAGGTATGATCCAGTTCCACGTGCACTAACGGCATACGCCAAAACTGCGCAGCACTCGGCTTAGGTATGCTAATCACCCCATGCGCAGTGCTGCACCATGCAAATGAAGGTAAATAGAGATTCATGAAGTGGTGCAGGCGTAACGTAAGCCCACGGAAATGTAAACCAAAAAACACGGTTTACATTTTCCCAAACAGAACATTGGAGCTATGGAAGCGGACCAGACTCATGTATTACAAAGTTAACATATGCCCATGGCTAAATACACAGCCAATGGCATAAAAAAAGATGCACAACACCTAAAAAAACATTTAATGTCATGTCCACAGTAACGCAAAGTACAACCACAGGGCATGTGTGCAAACTGGAACACAAAGAAAATATATACAAGTGTCATAAAATCGCAATGTAATACAAATCAGGATTTCACCATAATATGCAATGGTATGCATGGTATATCACAACCAAGGTGCAAGGTTTGCTAAGGGTCTGTGACAGTGTTCGGCATGGTAACTATGAATTAGTAGTCAATGCCATACAAATGAGGCAGGAAATACTGAATCACAAACGTCCCGCCGGATTAAGGATGTATCCTACGGCGCAGCCCTATAACACCGAGGAGTGGCTCAGAGGTATACATGACATCAGCAGTGGGGTGTGCCACCGTAGCTGTAAGCACATTGGAGCAATGCAAATCTGGCCTGGCCGTTGCTAAGCAAAGCTGCAGGACAGGGGTGGGGAGGTAGGTATAGAATTGTTTAGCTGAAAGCACACATGGTGCCCGAAAGCATATGTGTACGAGGATGAAAACGTGTCCGAAACCCGGTAAGCGGATGCACGTGCTGTGAACCATAGCACAAACAGGAAGGTCAGGGGAAGAAAAGAAGGAAATGCCGCAGTAGTGTAATTGGAGTACAACTGAGCAATTAACACCTATTAACTCACAGCGTGCAATCAACGGCAGCTGGCAAATCTGCTCGCAGAAACCTGCAAAACAGGATAGGGGAGGCATCAGATTGCAAAGAAAGGAGAACTGTCATAGCAGAGCAAAGCATACCTACAGTAGACCAGCAAAAGAACACATTATGCAAGATAAGCCAGGTCTAGGAAAGTACAAATGAAAGCAGGCTGCTGGATGCATGCCAGAAAATTGTAGGTGAAACATGAAGAAATGTAAAGGGAAGGGCAAGAGGTAATCCACGGCAGCCAAATGTAATTCAACACCAAAGGCACCACAATAGTAGTCCCTGTAGTAAAACACATAAGATACCCTGTAGCTACGATCGTACATACACACCCTATGACATCATCGGTGTTCAGAGCACAATAGTATAAATTGTGAAAGCACCCTACATACACCTGTGTATTCCCAAACACTGCACCATAGGTATAAACACAAGGGGAACTTTTAAAATGTACATGTTGGGAGCTGCCATAGCTGTGATTCATCACCACGTGTTAGAGACTGACGGTGTTGTGGAGGATGATGCTGACAACCACCGCAAGCCCCGGAGGAGGAGAAGAGTGTTCAGACCAAGAGTAACCTACCAGGGGCTACATGATCTGGAGATAGTAGAGCATTACAGGGTGGGCAGGGACATCTTACAGCAAATAGTTGAGCTGTGCCGGCCACGCCTGAGAACCAGAAACAACAGAGGGGAACCCATCCCAGTGGACACGAAGGTATGTGTAAGCTTGCGAATACTAGCCACAGGTACCTTTCAAAGGCCAACTGGAGATATAATGGGGATCTCACAGGCATCAGCATCCAGGGTACTACACCAGTTCCTGGATGCCATGTTAGCACATGCCAATGAGCATATATACTTCCCCCGAACTCAGGAGGAGTTGGCCAGCAATATGCGTCACTTCCACCATGTGGCACACTACCCGGAGGTACTGGGTGCGATAGACTGCACACACATACATATCAAGTCACCACCCGGTGAGCATGGTAGGCACTACATAAACCACAAGGGATTCCACTCCATCAACTGCCAGGTTGTGTGCAATGCCCAGGGCATTATCACAGATGTGTGTGCTGGCAGCCCTGGAAGCTACCATAACTCCCATATCTGGCATGCCTCACAGCTGTATCAGGTATTTGTCAGGGTGGACATCCCACATGGCCACCTTGTGGAGGATGCTGGCTATGCACTGCAGCCGTGGATGATGACTCCCTTCAGAAATGTACACACACCCATGCAAGAATGCCATAATGAGGCACACGCACAAACCAGAATCATTATAGAGCATGTGTTCAGGATGATGAAATCACGGTTCCATTGCTTGGACACATCTGGTGGAGCCTTGCAATACTCTCCAGGCATGTGTGCCCACATTTTCATAGTATGTGCCATGCTACATAACATGATCCTGCTGAAACAACTGCAGCAGGGGCAAAATGGTGAAGGCCCTCATAGCCCACCGCAATTGCCAAGACCATCACAGGCACAGAGGGATTCAGACCACGAACACCCTGTGCCAGCCCCAGTAGGTAGACGGAGGCATTCCCAATATGCCTACACCTTGGCAAAGAGGGAACGTATAGCACATACTCTGACAGTGTAGGCCCCTACAGACTGACACACCTCTCCACCTGCACACACAGTAAAATGGATGGTACACACACACAACCACGTGTAAATTGTAATGTATAGGTGGCCCACTGTGTGAATCCTACATAGGCAGCCCTCAAACATTGTACACACAACAGCTATTGGAACAAGGAATGTAAACACCTGAACAGTACAAGCGCCTATCAGCAGATGTTGGTGCTGTGTGTATAGGTTCCTAGGTACATCGGTAGGTACATGCCCGATTGTCAGAGGCCATACACCAAATGAGGCAAACAGTGTCTGCTGTCGCCACAACATCGAGTAACCAACTGTTGCTCAGTGGAGCAGAGGCAATCATGGGATCACATGTGTGTAAGCACTGTCCTGCACACACTCTGCACGGATTCCCTGCTGCGTTAATGAGGGGCTCCACATAATGTAATCATGGATGTTGTGTCAAGGCATGGGGTGTACCCATGACAGGTATTCATCACCCCAGCATGCTCCACTGATGTTCGTTCGAAGGTGTAGCACATTATCGTGTGTGGCTCACTGTGATATACATACCCAATGCTGGAGCACATCCAGTAAACATCACATGGACATACCAGTAATTGGACTCATCCATATGTAGACTAACTGAGTTACCCATGTGAGTGCAGTATGGAGTAAAAGCCGTAGTATACTCTACATACAAAATGCCATAACACGTGTACAAATCCCAGATGGCCAAGTGGTAAATGCAGTGACTGTCGTGCATGTTCCCGGTCCCACATCCTACAAGGGATGTAACGTAATCCCGAAGGTACGAATAATGCATGTCAGATGCAGGTCATCAGATCATGTTTTGCACACGTTAGCGGGAATATGCATTGCCCAGTGCTGGTAAGCGTCATTTAAATATGAGTATACGGATATGCGCGAAACAGGGCCAAACTTTTCTGAATACCATGCAGATCATGGTCAATGATGTCCAGAACAGGTGAAACCAGCATTATTCACCCCTGTACTAATACCGCCTGCTCTGAGGGATAAAATGACCAGTGCCAGGAGTAGAACACGCAATCATGTATACAATCACCTAACACTATGGTAGCCAAGATGTATCTACGGCAGGTGTGTAATGTGACAGGTTCAGACACAAACGTGCGAGTCCAGGAAACAGTATACACTGACAAGTACACAATGAAAGGTGTAATTTGCCTGTCACTTTCCCTGTCAGATATATATATATATATATATATATATATATATATATATATATATATATATATATATATATATATATATATATATATATATATATATATACACATACATATATACATAGATATAATACAGATAGAAAGGGTGATAGAGAAATATATGTTGATATATACGGATTCACCGATATCTGCAAATATATAGATAGGTCAACGACATTCATAAAACCTTGGAGGTACAAATAAATAGGACACCGCCAACTATGGAATGTGTCACATACCGACAAGCATAACCACGAAGCTGAAAGACCAAAAGAACACAGTACCGGAACACTTGAACCGCGAGTAATATTATCACGATAAGAAGGGACATTTAGTTACCGCTGCCGGTGTTGTGGTCCATGTAGGTACTGTGTTCAACTGTGTTTGTGATTGCCATAGTCTGTGTATGTGTGTGGTGAGTGTGCCATGTGCGTTTCCGTGTGACTGTAATGTGTGTGCGTGTGTGTGTGTGTGTGTGTGTGTGTGTGTGTGTGTGTGTGTGTGTGTGTGCGTGTGTGTGTGTGTGTGTGTGTGTGTGTGTGTCTGCATCATGTGTCTGTTAGTGCCAACTCGGAGGTAGATCATTATGGTAGGTGTGGTTATAGCTAACCGTAGGCATACGTTTGCCACCTGTCCCGCATTAGGAGGGACAGCCCCTCCCTGGGCAGTTGTGTCCTGACATAAAACATTACAAAAGGGCAACTGTCCAAGATTGTAGGACATTATTATGTCCCATATATTATGTAATACTTGCATTAAATAGTTATGTCTGTATGTAAGAAACGTAAATGTTACATGCAATATGATAAGTAGCCAAAGTCCTACAACAATAAGTATGTATTGAGGATAAAAGTATGTGCTATCCTGTGTACTGACCATGGGTATGTGTCAGCCTGTAAACACCGATGTGTGTCCCGCAAGTGTCCCACAATGTCCATTTGAAAAGGTGGCAACCCATGCCAAAGAGGTTCAGTTACCAACACAACTGCAATAACTGAAAATATCTGGGACAGAAATACACGGGACAGCTGTCAGTTAGTAACATCCCTTTACATATCGCTGTAATTCCAGAGGTATGGAAGTATCAACCTCATCTGCATACTATATAGAAACCAATTAACAATGGCCCAATGTATAATCCCGTAACAAAAGTCTACTAACTGATAGCTCTTTAATTAGGGAAGGAGACCACACACATATGTGGAATATGTAGAAATGCAAGCCCCACAAACCTGTGTATGCTACGTACACCCACCTATATCCCCCACACATGAAACTATAGCAATACAGACTGTAATTACAGCACAAACATCCAGTCAGTCAATTACATCTGCAGAAGCGTTAACATACTTTGTGAGAGACACATTTAAAGGCGCCATGTGAAATCGTAGCCATTGTATAATGAAACAAATGGTGATGTTACAGGTTTTGTTTGCAATAGTCCCTTATCAGATGGTTGGTATGACAGGTACACTCACATGTAGAACCACATACTCTAGCCGTCACACACAATCCACAGGGGACATGAATCCAAACTATATGTGTCTCTACACATAGCAGTTGCAATTACACAGAACAAAACATAATACAGGCCGTCTCCCCGAAGGTAGGGCAAATGGGCAATGCCCAAGTGGAGAATTCAATTATACCCCACTGTTGCCGCATAATTGGCGAATGGAGTAGCTGCACAGCTGATGTGCAAGTAATAAGTCACTCAGGAACAGCAATTCATGGCAGGAAACCACATGTTACAGGTATTGACGTATATAAGGATGACTTGCCAGACATTCAAACCATATGCTCATACCATAGAACTGTTTAAACAGTGTAAGAGAGATAGTTACGAAAGTCCGGAATGATAACAAGGTATGTAGAACACTCAGTATGTAAGTGTATGTATAGCCTGTTTTGTATTAATTATGTTAGTGTATGTATAGCCTGTTTTGTATTAATTAAAAGTGTCCGCAATGCATAGCAAGTTTGGAGGGTGGCCTAATGGTTAAGGTGTTTGCCTTACAAACACAAGGTGCAGGATTTGATTTTCACAAGGGATAATTGGCTAAGCTTAAAATGGCTTGCAAGGGCAATAAGCTTAGTATGAACCTTATCAACTAGGTGCACCAATAAAGTGGGAAAAGGTATTATGTAGTGATGTCTTGCTGAGCATAGTAACGCTTGTAGAAATTGTGTGTCCTGCAGTGGGCCACAAGGTAAACATCACAGACACCACAAGGGATACTACATGAGGGCTTTAAACAGAACAATTCCATACCACCCGCCATCAGTGGTAGGGTATGTCTAACAAGTACGTGCCATAGCAGGGGATAGTATATGTTGCTATACCGTCACAGTAGGCATGTGTATGGGCATATAATGACAATGACATGTTGAAGGTGGTCCCGCTGTGCAAGTATGCTTTGCATTATGGGATACTATGTAAAATATGTGTAATGTACAGTATTGTAGGTAGATATGTCAGATATTATACACAGCATAACAGCATATCATGCATACCAAAGGTATCGTCTATTGGCATGTACAATATACAATAACAGGATACATATGGCTTGTAGTCACGGGACACTGTAATAGCATGATAGCTAATCTAAATGGAAGGGCTACTCAATTAACCATGCACAAAGGACATGTAATAGCTTCACAGGTTCATAGTGGGGTACTATGCAGTCTGGCAAGTCTGTGTAAGCACAACTACCGTGTTCACACCAGCGGCACCTCTCTACGGTAGTGTCCTGTCTGTAAACAGCAGACCCATGTGTTACCTGCACCTCCGCACAGTACAGCCACTGCAGTGATCCCTGGCATACATGTGTCTCCCATACACCAAGTGAGGTATCACATGAACAGTGCTACTGAGTGTTCCTGCGTGATGTACATAGGAATCATGTTCCAAAGCATGGTGAGTGTCTGGTTTGGGAATGTAACCTTCAAGCACATCCCACTCATCATTGCGTGTGTGCACATATCCATGAGCATGTTGCTCTCAGTGGCTTTTGCTTATGTCACGTATGTGGAGTATATCCATGAATATTGTTGTGGACATGGGCCCTGTCTGTTCAGCAGAGGTCACCCCTGAGTATGTAGTATGCAAATGTGTACAGACGTGGTGTCCGTAGTTCTGCCGCATACTTCCACCATCGGAACACAATAAACGTCATGGCGTGTTAATGTTGTGGTATGCAAAGCCATAGCTGTTGTGTAAGGTACACCCTAAATGGGGTGTTGTACCCTTGAATGTGTGTATACGTCTGGAGTTCAGAGGTACAATGGGTGCCTATGTTCCAGCTACAAACCCAGTACAGATAAGTGTGGCCATGTAGAAGGATATCCACACTACAGTAGCAATATGGTTATCAAAGGAGTGGGTGCGACATACGTGTGTACTACGAGCATGTACAATGAGACATGTATGTAGGGGACTACCACCTATGTGATAGTCAGTGGGTGAATGGTGTAATGCAAAGGGGATGTTCATGCACCTTGTGTCATGCAGCTTGAGGCCATGATATTGATATCAGGTATCCGTCACAGTGACACCCTTATGGAGGGGGTCAGTATCAGCTGGTGTATCAATCATGGTGCTTTGTATGCAGTTGTCTGTAAAGCTAGGCAGGGAAAGTCCCTCTTTGTTAGCCTGTACCTCAGGGAAGCATATACCGAACATGAGGTGCTCTATGACTGAGGACTGTGGTATGCCAAGTGTAACTGAAATACAGTAGGTACTATGGTATGCTACCCTCATTGTGTGTGTCCTGTCCGTGAGCCACTTTGCATAGCATCCTGAGACATAGGGGTCGATGTGCAGGTGGATGAGTAAGTTGTCAATACCAGAATGGAGAACGGTGCTGCAAGGCAATGAGAGTACAATGTAGGCTGTGTGGACCCTCTTACCATCATCAACTACCCTGGTAACTGTATGAAAGGAGTCCACCAGGTGTAGGAGCCATGCTCTGGCCCTAACAAGTCCAACCTGGGTGGCATCAAAGGACTGGAGCCCACCAATGTCTCTGTGAATGACTTCCATGATGATGTGCCCCATAGCCTTGCAGAACAGTCCAGTCAGGTGTGTAGGGCAACAGTCCCCCTCGTGCATTGTGGCACCACCTGTGTGGAGTTGATAACTGCTGCTGTGTGCCATTCGGTGGCCACAATGTCTGATACAAGGCTATTACTGAATATGGTGGCCAAGTGGGGAGGCATGTCGTTCAGAGGTTTGTGTAAATCACAGCCTGGGATGTTGGATGGTCACATGGGGCCAGTGTTCCAGGCCATATAGAGTGCAGGTTAGTACTGTGTAGGTGTGACCGCAGGGACACCGCAATGTTCCTGCATGAATTGTGGCCCTGTAGGGAGTGAGAGGGTGTAATGTTAGCATTGAACCCCTCCGCCAGCATGTTGCCAACATCACCTGGTTTTGTAATGTTCCTGAGTAACTGTTGTATGTCAGAGAAGATGTGGGTATTGCCATTGACTACTGACATACCTCCATAATGCCTTGTGGTACACCCTGGAATGTGTCGCAGTAATTGTTACGTAGCTAATTTCGGAGTATGTGATGAAGGATCCTGTAGCCCTACTGAGGCTGACCAGTGAGCTACCCCACCCATGGGACTGTACTCCACTTTGCAACAGCCTCCACCTGTTGTAAACTATGTCCATGGAACTGGACCCCCAGAGTGTCGTCCATTATCTGGTGGGTACCATCATGGCTCTGTGTGGAATAGCATGATCCATGCAGTTGTGTAAGTGCTAATGAAGTGCACTGGGGTATGTTTCAGTGTTTGTATGTGCATTGTCCATCTGCACGGGTGTCATGACATTGACTACTGCTGTCATAAGACATCTGTAGTAGGCATTGTAGTACTCTTGTACTGTGTATGCCATGAAGGGTGTGGTGCCGGGATGTGGATAACAAGGGTGATTAGCATATGTTTGGAATCCACCAATGAGGGGATAACCCCAGGTGTGGAACACCAGTCATATGTTGGTAGTGCCCATGTCAAGGATATTGTTGGTCTTGGAGGTGGTGTGTATGGGTTGATCCAGCCGAGTAGAGGTTATGAATCCTGGACAGCTTTGGCCTAATGTGTTGGTACATGAGTGGCTATCCCAGTTAAGTGTGGGGTAGTGTCAGTCTCACATCAGTAGTACCTGTCTGAACCCTACTGTCCAGTACACCAAGAAATGAGGTCTGGTAACCGCGGGGTATGTTGTTGAATCCATAGCTTGTTACAATGTGTATAGCAGTTCTGGCCCCAGTTAGTTGCATGTGGAGCACCTCTGATGCATTGTGCTAAGTAACTAGCCAGGATGTGTGTACAACATAGTGGAATATGGGAACACCTCAACCGTGGGTGTGCCGGTCCAGGTTACATGACTGAATGGTATGGTCTGTGTATAACCTGTCATTGCAGGTGTGCTCTGCAGAGCCTAGAGGCAGGTCCCAGACACTGCAGAGATATTGAAGTGGTCCATTATAAAGAGTGCCTTGCTTGTGTGCATCAGAGATGAAGATGTCAAACATTGCATCACATGACCCCATGTTCTGTTTGCCTGTTCCCGTTCTGGTGGTGAATGCTATTGGAAACTGTGCAAGACAGGCAGTATAGAGCAAGCAAGAGCCTTACATGTTATCTGTACTCCCAGGGCTGACAGGTGCAGGTCAGCTGTGCCAAAGCATCGTGTTTTGTTGACTATGTCAGTCAAAGCGGACAGATGCCTGTGGAATGACAGCAGAAGCATAGGCAACTGTTGAAGTGACACAGTCAGTCATTGTACAGTGGTATCGGGTCCGGATGAATGTATAATGCTCCCCAGGGCCATACCTTCAGGGCTACAAGACCAGTGAGCTATTGCATGTCCCTGCACATGTAGTCTGTGAAGTTGCATCTCAGGGCAGTCACACTAACATGGAGAATGACAGTCAAATTGTACCTGGTGAGGTGTGGCATGGGTGCATAGGTTATGTTGCAGAACCAGTTACCCGACAGCAAGATGTAAGCGACTATCGCCTTGTGCAGCCTGCTGAGTGGAACATCAGTGTGACCGCCTACAGAGTCACCTATGACAGGTGTGTTGTGTATGTTATAACACCCTATTGGCTGTATGTGATGGGCACACATGAGTCTGTGGGCTATAAGTTATTGTTGTTGTGTTTGGTGATGGGGCTGCCTTTGGTGCCTACACAGAGTATGGAGAGGTACTGCACAAGTTGTACTCGTATGTGTGGCCTGTGGTGGTGGAGATCTTGTGAGACTATGTGATGAGTGGGGTGTGTTGTGAATGTTACACATCCCCACATGATTGTCAGGTGCAGTCAGGGTTGGTGACAGCATTACCCCAGCAGGGCTGCATATGTGCATCTCCCACAGGCTGTAGTGTCGTATGTTGGGAGGTGAGCATTGACTGTGTACATGAGACAATTGCTCTATTGCCACATGTATGACATATTCATCATATAGACAGGCAATAGCACTGGTACGTGACAGTTGGACATGCCTGTATATACAACCATGTCTCGCAAGATATGTGAGTTACGTGTGTACAACAGCTGTTGTACTGTAAGCAAGCTGGAAATGTCAGGACAGACAGTGTACTTGTGAGCAATGGTGTGGAATGGGTGCTATATTAATCAGTAGCTCATGAAGTGCTCACAAGTTCTGCACAAGTGCTGAGCATGGAAATTCAATACAGATAGGGTGTTGGATAATATCAACCCACAAGTGGTGACAACAGTCATAATTGGTGGCACCTCACTATAACCCTGCTGAGTATGGTCTGCAAGTCCATGAACCATTATCAATGTAGATATTATCAGTACAGATGTACATGACAATACGCATGTTTGACTACATATACCTTCGTATGTCACAGGAGTGTTCTACCAGTGGCCTGTTGACAGAATCAACACTACAAAAGGTGCCAGAGTGACATGTGCATATCACACCAGTGCCAGCTACAGTAAAACAGGCTTAATGTGTTGTACTCCACCCTCATTGTAGCCCATACCACACAGACAAATGTGAGGCACCTGTGTATGTAAGGATGTGAATGGCCATGACCTATGAGCAATAGCTGTCTCAGTGTTGTGAACAACATACAGAATGGGCTTTGTGGGTGAGGTGTGTGAAATTTGTGAACATTCTGATGGATGATATCAGCATTGTCACCGCTAGGTGAATATCATTGTGCCCATTAACTACCACCTAGGCTGCGGTCAACATTATGGACACTGTGTAAGGGATGGTGCTGTGCAGTTCACCTCCCTGAGTTGGTGACGTCTCCAGGCCCCATAGGTAGTCATACGAGGTACCCATGTCATGACAGGGTGCCATTCATGAGCATGGAGAGCATTGGACAGGCATACACAGCACTCGGGTGACCAATATTGGATCACATATCACCTTTTAGGGGTATTGGCCATGCATGGATGGGCGATGCCAGCTTTCACAATCCTCACCTCCACTATGCAGCATGCTGTCTACCTTGCATAAAGACATGTGCTACACTATGATGTTGGACATGCTACATGTCCATATCCTGATCTGAAAGACATATGTCATGGACAGCCACCATCCTACTACTAGGATCGCCACATGCTGGACAGATCCCTGTGCCATACATGTGACATACTCCTGCCATACCATGCAACCCTGTCCATCAAAGCTGCACATGTCATCTCTGTCATACATGGTGTGATGGCCGCATGGTAGATGTAGTATCAACTGTCTGGATCAGTAATGTGGCACTGATGCACCTTGCTGTGGAAAAATGGCTGTTGGATACAGCGAGGAAACCTTGCCCACACATGCTATAGTTGATAACCATCCCTGCGAATGACGTCCGACTAGCCATTGTCCCATGTCTATCACATGTGCAACACAGGCAAGCCGTGGTAGGCTGTTGAACAGCTGTACAGTGCCGTGTAGATGTATATAGCAAAACACATGCATGTAAAGGTTTCCATGTGTATGTGTGCATTGACACTGCTCAAGTCCATTAAGGCAGTGTATGTGTTGATATGTGACATATACACAGCATCAAGGTCAACAGCATTACCGTGGACACATTCAGGCATGTGCTGATTGGTAAGAACACCAGTGCAGGCGAACACACATGCCCACATCAAGACAGCATTCACATGGAGTATGAACAATGTAATGAGGTGACACACATATATGGTGATGATATCCAATGCATAACGGGTGTTACATGTGTGTGACACAAACATGTCAGTCATGTCAGTGTCATGATGATTTTCAAAGATAACTGTGCAGATGTACTAGATTTACTAGAAATGTATGTGCAGCAGTATCTCTGTACATCTCTGATACTGTGACCTGTCACCATCATTATGTCTTACAGATAATGCCTCGTACACGCCCGCCAGGGTACAGCCGCCAGGAGGATGATGTCCTCATCCTGTACCTCCACGAGAACTACGAGGTGTTGTTCAGCCATGTGCCACAGCATGCCCAGCAGCATGACGAGCTGTGGCAGGATCTTCACAGGAGGGTGAATGATGTGGGTGGCCATAACTGCACCTACCAGCAGGTGTGCAGGCACTGCACAGACTTGATACAACATGCAAAACAGTGTGCCACTGCAATCGCCAGGGAACAAGGTGGAACAGGTGGTGGGCCACCAACCCAGCCCCCACTCACACACACCGAGGAGCTACTGGCCAGTCTGGGGACTCCCTCAGAACAGCATCCTCAAACACTAGCTGCCATCATGGAGGTGGGTGTCTCCCAACCAATGAGCCTGGAGTTGCCTGGTAAGTCACCACTGCACATATGGCTATTATATCCCATTTAGTTGCATGTTGCACTGTACATTATGTAATGTAACATCATATGCAATGTATGTTTACACACATGCTGCATACTACAGTATGCTACCCTGTGTATGCACACATGTGCATACTATATGCTATTGTACAGGCCAATGTGTTAACATGCACAGTGCACCCTGTGGCTGTCATACAGTCATGGATAATGTTCAAACTGCTGTGTCACCCCTATACAGGTACCTCTGGCGTGCCGCACAGACATCAGTCTGTTGCAGGTGAGACTGTCATCAGTATCAGGCATGTTAAAGCATAGATCTATTCGCCATGTGGTCAGTTAACACCTGTACACATGATGTTCGGTCCAGTCACAATATACTGGTCACATCATCCATCATTCACACTGGCCACCCATGTGCAATATATACAAATGAAATGATACACCAACATGACACCACAGTATTCGTCATTGCTACATGTGTGGACAGCTGTGCATACAACGGTGGAGGTGTTGTACAATGTAGGCATATGTACTATACATTGGAATAACACGTGTGGTACGTAAACAGTACCACACAGTGAGCCATGATATGGGCAGCCCACAGGAGTCACCATTGTGTTATATGCCCCTGCAATGGGTGCACACATTGTGAAGTGCCATCTGACATGTCCCAGACATGTAGTGTTCTGGCTGCAATATTGTCACACTATCCCATAACCTATACCCCGCATAACAAACATACAACCCGTTGTCTGCATAGCCCTGTGGATGGTGACATATCCGACATCTATGGGTGTATGTCATATGGGACAACACAGACATGTGAGATTGACAGCCATCACACACATTTGGCCAACACATGTGCACACATGGCCATGGGGGATGGCCTGAGACACGTAGTCACACAGTAGATGTGATGTGTATCCACCCTGTTGCACATTGTCCACACATGGTCCAATTATAGCCTTAGTTGACTGATTATACAGTTGATGTGGTACACTGGACATCCTAAAAGCCTGTGCACAGCTAGTGGAGGTGTCACTGAAGTCTACCATATAAGATGTGTTGAACATCACGACTGTGTCATAGCATGACAGTAGTCACCTCTACAGCTTCCACAGACATTGACACCACATCAGGTCACAGATACTGTACATTTCCCTTGCTGCTGTAGGACATCACCGTTAGCTGTGCACCTCGTGTGTGTGTGGTACATCAATGTCATGTGGGACATGGTGAATTGACAAGTCTGCTATGTGTGGACATGGTTGCCAGACAGCTAAGACTCTGTAGTAGTTGTGCAGGGGTGTCATCTGTAGGTCCTCCAGTGACCTGTCACATGACAGACCATGGTTTGTTGTGTATACACCTCAGCATCGTGGGTCACCATCCACAGTTATGTCATGGGTATGCATGCAGTTATGGCTATGCAATGTGTACATATTATGCACTGTATATCAATATAGACACCTCATGATGCCATGCAATGGCACAGTGTCTGTACCTCACACTGTATAGCAATGTAGACGGCTCACACTACCCTTCCATGCTCATGCACATTTGCTAAACATGCATTCTATCTGTAGGACATACAGACAACACCACAATGTGATGCCCATTAAGATGCTGTACATGTGTCAGGACACCATTGTGTCAGACATGTATGCATGTTAATGCACATGTCAGCAGATTACATGTCAAGGTCACGTCAGCCATGTGTACTGTTATCCTGTTCTGGTCCACATGGTGTATCACGGGGATGCATGCATACTACCATGATTGTGTGAACTGCATGGCTACTGATATGACACCTGCTTGCTGTAGTGTGTACCCCAGGGAGGTATGCTAACTAACACTATTAATGTCTGAGCTGCATGCCGTCTGCTGTATCACAGGCATGCTGCATGCCGTCTGTCAAATCACATGCATGGTGTGCATGTGTTTGTGTGTCTGTCTGTGTGTGTGTGTGTGTGTGTCTGTGTGTGTGTGTGTGTGTATGTGTGTCTGTGTGTGTGTGTCTGTGTGTGTGTGTGTCTGTGTGTGTGCCTGTGTGTGTGTCTGTGTGGGTCTATTGTAATTTAGAGTCTTTCTTTGCATTCACAGGTGATGTAGGTGTGTTACCCTCCTGCGGTCCATCTGATGTTAGTGTCCCCACAGATACTAGCAGTGATGAACATATGCATGAGGTACAGGCAGGATTGTCAGGGGCAGAATCTGTGCCAATGGTTGCCATCCCAGCTATGTCCCCCTCTTCCCCGCACACAGTTCTGCTGCCAACACACACCGCATCACCAGTGGCCATAGAGGAAGGACAGTCAGCGTCTGTTAGCGTGGAACAGGAACATGTGGTGGCTACAGAAGATGTGTCTCCACACCATGGTGTCAGTGTAATGACTGCAGATGTGCCACACAGGCATGTGGCCGGTGCTGCTCATAGGAGGACCTCTGGCAGACATGCAGCTGCAAGATAGACCGCAGCAGCTGGTATCACCAGATGTATATTCCAGACTGTAATGGCAGCACAGGCACGTGCTGAATGGCAGAACAGAGAAGGGCTGAGGCTGCAGAGGGCTGCTATCCATACCCTAAATGACAACATCCAGGCATTGGCAAATGCTCAACAGCAGATTGCTGATGTTCTGGACAGGCGATTGGGTGACATGGTTGGAATCCTTGACCATAGCATGGCAATCCGCGAGCGTGAGCTGTCTGTGCTGGAACATCTGGTAGGAGTGAGGCGTAGGCCACGTGGACGTAGGCCAGCTACACCACCCAGTGCAGGTCAACGTGAGCATGCCACCTCATGTGCCCGCTCCCATAGTGCCAGTAGCAGTAGCAGTGCAGCTGGTGCTGCGCTGTCCACACCTGGACACAGCAGGCCACGTGGACATGGCCCTGGATGTTCCCCAGCGAGGACACGGTTCCAGTGGACATGTGTCGTCGGACAGTAGCCAGTCTGTACCTCCGTCTGGTAGTGCCCGTGCAACCCCTGACAGGCACAGGTCACGTGGCAGTAGCGGGACACAGTGAGCTGTGCAACCTGGTCTGTACAATCTGGAGCTGTCAATAATACCCCTGTGTAGGCCTCACAAAAGGCAGAACTGTGTGCACACATACACGCACACAGCAAACACATCTGTAGGGCACCACAACATCCACATGCATACTGAACTGACATGTCCAGTTATATCACTGGCCCTTACCCACACACATGATGTCATCCATTGGTGCAGCCTATGCCCCTGGCAAACATTATCACCCTGTGCATATGATGAAGTCTGTGCCCCATCCCTGTCATCCACACCGTCGGTGCAGGGACATGCTCAAATGGTCTGATGCACAGGGTGAACAGAATAATGAGAGAAGTGTATATTACATTAGTTGTGTATTGTTAACACGCACCAGACATACCATGTAGTACAGGTTTAGCAGGCATTGTTATATGTTCACAGTATGTGTCTCGGTAACAACAGTAACAGTATGTTGGTAATGATGCCCTGGTTCCCTCCTTATGGTCTACTTGCATGTGCCTACAGGTAGCAGTGTTTGCAGTCTCCCATGTGTAACTGTGGAGTACTCACAGGCACGTATGGCAATATCAGCATGCTATACGTAGCCTCAACCTGACTGTTGGAAAGGCTAACATACCACAGATGTCCACACATATACTGATCCAGAAGCATGTGGGCAGTTTAATAGGCTACAGTGGTTAGAGATGTGACATCCATACCAGGTCACATCACAGGTATGTTGACATGGTGCAGGGGTTGTAGACAGCGGTCTGGCCGATGATAAAGATAGAGCCCACTTGATAGCATGAGGCCTCACTGTGCAGCAGTATTACCCTATCACATTACAGGAACATGCCCATACTCAAGGGGTCAACAACACTATAATGCACACCCCATAGTGTTGAGGTGAGGACCCCTGCCTATGTGGTCATCACCCTCACAGTACTGTGCACCCACACGATGTGACACAGAGTAAGAACATGTACAGGTAGCCAGTACGGCTGAGACCGATGGCATCAACAGAGTAGCAGACTGCATCACCATGAGGGGTTAGGGACCCTGTGTATTCTGTATGGTAGCATACACCCTCACTCCATGCACCAGACAGCCATACATACATACACACACACACACACACACACACTGTGGAGACCACAAATGTCATACACATATGGATAGCTGATGTGTGTGATACACACACAACCCCTGCCTACGTCATGCTTTCCACACTGCAGTATGCACAGATCTCTACAACAGTGTACAGGGGTGTGTAACAATTGGGATGTATTCCCCACCATATGTGGCATATATGGTCACACAAGCAAACATACATGGCAGTACTGTGAATGATACACCTGCTATATGATGATAGATCTGACAGACATGCAGCAGTATTGGCCGCATTATGTGTACCAACGCTACGTCTGGCAATTGTGTTGCTATATGCACACGGGAGGATGTAAGTGTTACAGGTGTCAAGTGACGTACAGTCAGTAACACCTGACCGCTGTGTAGGTTTTATGTCTTCACCGTCAAGTAACAGTAACATAGCGTATTGTTTGCACATGTAATAGTAGGATGGCGTGTGACACACCTGTGAGCCGTCCCCGGCCAACATCCATCTGCACAGGTGGATCACCACTTTATGTACACATCCATCCATACCTGATGTACATCCTACCATACTGTCAGTATGTCACCATATACAGGTATCAATGATGGTGCTACATTGCAACTGCATGTTGTAGTTAGGCACAGATGAGTTACATATATCAGCTACTGCACATGCATGGTAGCTGCATGCGCACTACAAGTTGTACATGTGTGTTGGTCCTACATGCCTGTCATGTAGCCATGTTTGTATGCATTGCAATTGGTGGACATGTGTGATGACATACATAACACATGGACTGTTGTATGATATGATGGGTGTCATGGGTAACTAGTACAGAGGGAATGTGTCCTTGGTCAACATTGCTACCTCATGTACTGTTAGCATTCAACAGCCATGGACCCACCTTCCATTTGCATGCGTGTGATTGCTGTAGCCACATGTCTGCACAGAGGACAGCAAAAGCTATGCTATGTACATATGTGTTGTGTGTGTGGTCCATGCACATACCCACTGTGATTACATGTATGTCATATCCAAACATGTGTGTTCTTGGGTGTACAGCGACAGTCATCTGTCACAGCTGTGTAAGACCCAGGGCCCCTGGTATGTGTAGAGCTGACCTGGTTATTACAGTGGTATTATTGCAATGCATAACACATGATGGAACCCTGCTGGTACATGTGTAGTCTGCACAGTTGCTGTAGACCTATGTACAGTCCACTGGTCATGAGTCACACAGTGTTGTGGTAATGTATGGCTGTGTATTGCTGGTCCAATGACATGGTGATGTCTGAGGGCTACATTATAGACTGCGGTGTGTACCTCTGTGATCTGCACCTGAGACATCTGTGATGACTCCTGAGTATGTGCTGGTCAGTACATGTGAGTGGCCTTCATGTACGTGGGGATGGTAACACCATACTGTACCCTTCCTTGTTTAGAATCCATGTGCATGCAAGACGGCCCTTTGCAACTGCTAAGTGTATGAGCATGCCCAGTACACCGTTGTGTAGATGGACACACAGTACATTCCAAACCATGCCCTTCTGTGTTTAGAATCTGTGTGCATGCAAGACGTCAAACCGCTCCCTTCTGTGTTTAGAATCCGTGTGCATGCAAGACGGCCCTTTGCAACTGCTACGTGTGTGAGCATGCCCAGTACACCGTTGTGTAGATGGACACACAGTACATTCCAAACCATGCCCTTCTGTGTTTAGAATCCGTGTGCATGCAAGATGGCCCTTTGCAACTGCTAAGTGTGTGAGCATGCCCAGTACGCCTTTGTGTAGATGGACACACAGTACATTCCAAACGGACGTGTGATACTAAGTGTGTGGGCATGCCCAGTGACACCTTGTGTTGTTGATGTGCCTCTGTGTATGGGCATGGCCATTGACATCCTGTATAGCGATGGTGGTCATCCAGGCAACAGATGTCCATTTACAACGTCATGATGGATGCCTACATTGAACACACTGGTTGACTGTCTTGAAGGGTGTACTGTCTGTGGCATGTCCCGTATCCATGTAGTGTTGTTGTAGTGCTTCGTAGATATTCAGTTGCCCCGATCACACCACTGCCGTGTGTGTGTCTACATCTACCTTGGGACAGTAATATGCTTGCAGACTGCTCACTCTCTATACATTCCCTATCGGCGTCTCTGCCTTTGCGGATGATGTCACCCACCTAGAAGTATGTCTCTGGGAGTGCTGTGTTCAGTAATCTTGGTAGTGTGTTCTGTAACTGCGTAATGCTGTAGTGTGATAAGGTAGTTTGGTGTATGTTTGACTCCCAGCCCTGCCATGTGTGTGTCTGTGTGTGTGTGTGTGTGTGTGTGTGTGTGTGTGTGTGTGTGTGTGTGTGTGTGTGTGTGTGTGTGTGTGTGTGTTTCCAGCTGCCTGGGGACAGAGTAATGCTTTTAGATGCTCACACCACATACATTCCCTATCGGCGTCTTTGCCTTTGTGGATGATGTCACCCACCTAGAAGTATGCCTCTGGGGGTGCTGTGTTCAGTAATCTCAGTAGCACGTTCTGTAACTGCGTATTGCTGTAGTGTGATAAGGTAGTTAGGTGTAGGTTCGACTCCCAGTCCTGCCAGGTGTGTGTCTGTCTGTGTGTTTCCAGCTATCTGGGGACAGAGTAATGCTTTAAGATGGCTCATACCACATTCATTCCCTATCGGCGTCTTTGCCTTTGTCGATGATGTCATCCACCTGGAAGTATGCCTGTGGGAGTGCAGTGATACCTGAACTCGGTAGCGTGTTCTGTTACTGCATAATGCTGTAGTGTGGTAAACTAGACAGGTAGATACTCGATTCCAGGGCATGGCAGGTGTGTGTTTGGCAGTTATACCGTATGTGTTGGCATCTGTGGGTGGCTAGCTGCAGGATGTGTCCAGTTTATTTTTGTTGCTGACCTATTTAATGTCCACAGCCCGCATATTCTGCCAAGACACTGGGTTGTCAACACATACAGTCACCAATAGGTCTGCAGAGTAACTGTCAGCAGCCCTACTCTTACCCTTGCTATGGTCTGACCCATGTGACGCAACATAACACACGTGCCTTGATATTAACAACACTACATGATACAGGTGGCACATGTGGTTTCCTTTCCATTCCTGTCTAATGCATTGCTGTCATGTGGTTCGCTGTTGTGACATAAATGCCATATCTACATATGTGTACATGTATAGGTGTGTATGTATATATATATATATATATATATATATATATATATATATATATATATATATATGTCCATGTATATATGTCTACAAATAATATATGTGATATATGTAGATGTAGAGGTGGACATAAATGTGAACATATGTCTGGGGACTTCAGCACTATTGACTATTTGTGTCGGATGATCTGTACGTGATAACCTCGGATCTATGTGTATCTGCCATGGCGTGGTGTTAATGCACATCGTCTGTGGTGTGCAGGGCCACGGGCTGTTGTCATGTAGACACCGGTTATTTTGTTGCTGGGAAGACCATGGGACATTGAATATGGTGATGATAAGGCACCTGTTGCCAGCTGTGTGTGGATATGAGCGACACTGAGCAGTGGTAAATATGTTGGTAGTTCGGTATGGGTAATAAAACTATTCATTAGAAGACTATACTATGCAGATGAGGTTGACTATGGTGTATCACATTTATCACCAGGGTGTGGTGCTGGTCCCTTGAGTGCATGTGTTTAGTCAACCAGGTGCAGGTCTTGCATATAGTTGATAGCATGGGAGGGGGGTCAGGCATACTGTACGTACATTGCAGAACTTTGCCTTGGGAGTGCTTCTGCCTTAGCAAACCTAAGCTAGGGGTGTGTCTATACCTGCCTGGTGACTTTGGGAGGGATGACAGCAGTGGTGGGGTAGTCAGGGTGTCCAGGCTGCACAAACAGGTGTTGATTAGCACAATCAGCTGATGACATGGCCAGCCCGCACATGAACAGTACACTAATGCGAGCAAGCAGCATACACACATGTTTCATCCACACTCTACACCACCGGTGTATACCTGCAGGGACATTTCACGACACAGTCCAACCAAATGACACGGGCTGCAGCAGGCAACATATACCAACATGTGCAGGGGGCTGGGGCAGTGCGGATGTGTATGCTGACGAACAACCCTTACTGGGGTGACATAAGACTTTATTGACCGAGGGTGACTTACCAGGGTCTACATGGGCTGGGGATGTTGGAGCACTATGGGGTGGACAGAGGCCTCTTACAGCAGCTTGTTGACCTGTGCCTAACACATCACACAGGCCGAGGGGAATGCATCACAGTGGATACCATGGGATGTGTTGTCCTAGGTGTACTAGCCAAAGGTACCTCACACAGCACAACTGGGGATATCATGGGTATCTCACAGGCATCTGCATCCAGAGTATTGCACCACTTCACAGATACCATGTCAGCACATGCTAGTGAGCACATACAGGTCCTCCACATACGTGATTAGTGGACCAGCAATATGAATCTGTTCCACCACATGGATGAGTACCCTGGGGTACTGGGTGCTATAGCCTGCACACGTAGCAGCACCCGGGGAGCAGGGTAGGGCCTACAGTCAGTGCAGGGGCATACCCTCCAACAGCTTGGCCCTATGCAATGGCCAGGGCATGAGATTGAATGTGTGTGCTGTCTGCCCTGGAAGCTGTGATGTGTCCGATATATGGCGTCTAACACAGCTGTAGCACACCAATGCCTATGTGGGCATCCCCTACAGTCTCCCAGTAGGGGATGCTAGGTAAACACTGGTGTAGTGGCTTATAACACCCATCAGCAATGCACATACACCTGAACACTCACACCATACTGAGGCAGATGCACAGGCAAGACATATACATGTGCATATGTTTGGGATGCTCTGTTCACATTTCTGCTATCCGAACACATCTGTAGGGGCTCTGCAGTATTCACAAGCTACATGCATACATGTTGTTATGTTATTTGCTATGCTACACAATGTTAGCCTGCAGTAACAGTTGCAGCAGAAACAGCATGGGGCAGGGCCACACAGCCCAACACCACTGCCAAGGCCTGTACAGGCACAGTATGACTTGGTGAAGGAACTACCTGTGTAGGGCACAGTCGGCGACAGCCCGTGCACAGTATGACCTGCCCTTGGCAAAGAGGCAACACATGACATATGCACTGACACAGTAGGTACCAACGGATTTCCTCTCATTGACCTGCACACAGTACAATGGATGCCAAACATGACAGTACCTGTGCTCGGCCATGTATGGGAGGTGCACTGTGTGCATCCGACATAGGCAGCACTCCAGCACCATCCTCAAGTCCGTAACACAACCAGGGTATGTCTATTGACCTAACAAGTGGCGGTTGTATTAGAAAGTGTACTTACCCATTGTTCTGGTATGTATGTGAGCATACAAGTGACTGTGGTGGCCAAATGTTAGGGCAGCAGACAGTACACATCCATAGTGGCACCATGACCTCTGTAGCACATACAGGGGTCACAATGGTAGCCTGTAGTACACAGGGTGTCCTACCCACTGCAGATTATGGGCTGACCATCATGTGTGTCCATACAGCCCACACACGTTCCATGCAGCTGGACAGATGTGGACCAATACAGACAAATGATATACGATGGCCTATGGATATGCCCAATGACTGACCGCAACCCTGTATGACACACACAGACGACAGCAGGCCAGGCTGTTTGATGTAGGATGTGTAATAGGACGTCCAACACCACTGTGCTGGCAATTAATGCTGGGAACTGACGTACCCTGGTATCCCTCCAACCAGCAATTTAGGTAGGTCCACACAGTGACATGGAGTACCCGGCAAACCAGTACAGTAGTGGCAGATGTGTACAACTGTTGGCTGTGCCCCCCATCACACCTACGCATGTGAGTCATGTGCATCACCCACGGTGCTGTGTAGGACTGTGATTGCATGTCCCCCCATGCTATACAGACATGTAGCAACTGTCAATGCCACATGACCATTAGCTGCCCTGCAGACACAGCATGTCACCTGTCTGTGTAGAACGGAGGGGTCAGCAACACAGTACTAACTATCTGGACATGTGACACATGCAATACAGTTGACCATACTTTGCATGCTCACACACATGACGGTATTGTCAGTCTACATGTGCAACAGTCATACTGGGCATGCCCACACACTGAAACACAGGACGGCCAGGCATGCACACACCAGTGGTCCGGACATATCTGCCAGTACATTGCTATACTGTTGGATGTCTGCGCTGTATGGTGTTTGCGGTCTATTGTCTGTACATATGCCATGGTCTATTGTTCATTCACATGAGCTATGTGCGCATGGTACATCTACCATCACATGTACAGGGCGGTTCTTTGTTTGCGGACAGGCCGACGCCTTTAGATACAAACCGGGTAAGGCACAGTCCAGCAGGTGGGAGCTGTTTTGCATGGGTTTGCACAGTGTTAAGCACTGCTGACCTCTGGTCACAGCACCTTATACAAGTTTACACTCCACATTTCTTTGATAGGGCACTACTGGCATACTGGTAGACAAACACGCTTACAGCCGCTCTCCGACACTTCTGCTTACATTTGTCACTCACGCTGGGTGTGTGTGATCCCTTGTGATGCGTATTACATCGGACTACATGACTACAGTATCGGGTATGTGTAACCATTTTGCTATGGCAGCTGTTCGACTGTACGGACTCGGCGGCCTGTCCAGTGACATAATCATATTATATGCGTGTTCCTCATGCGATCTGCTCCCATCTGCCTGATACATGGGAACCGATACTCTGCAATGCTGACATGTGACTTGAGTTTGTTAACGCAGCTGTCTGCTGAGTCATGCCACCGCATACCAACTGCACATTGACCACCTTTCAGATTGCACGACGGGAGACTGTAGGAGTGACACCTTTCCCTCTTTGCATGGGACAGTCCCTCATCACACATCACATGTGACAATACCAGAACTTTCCACCAATCGGGGACACATTTCTGCAGAATCAGGGACAGGTCATGAAAAACAGGGGCACATTTACAAAAGTAGTGCTATTAACCTGACACATTGACAGAATCAGAGCATATGACATAATACACATATTCTGATGTAACAGTTGTATATAACTCTTACTTATTGTCATTAGTCAGTAAGTGTAATTCACCACCTTTCCTTCAACAGCCACTACATTTAGTAGGGATTAAGAGGGACACAGTTAGACTTTAAGTCAAACTCAGGGACATACCTGACATTCAGGGGCAGTTGAGTGGTATGGACAATACTCTAGCCATTGCAACTGTCCGGAGTAGGTGTCTGTACTGGTAGCTTGTTACAGGTCTTGTATACCTGACACGTCGATATGTCATATGTAGCAGCATAAGCAACTATACTGCTACTAGTCTATGCTTTGATTTGCTCCGATATGTATATTTCTGTACTATGCATGGCTGTAAGTATGTTCTGCCCTGGTACATCTGACAGTTCTACAGACCAGGTTCCACTTTGGCCGTTCAGACTGGTGGCGGCTCTTAGACCCTATATGTAGAGCTATCACATGTGTTGAGGCAACACATACCCACAGCATACCTCTCAACTGTCCCTGATTTTCAGGGCCGTCCCTGATTTTGGATCATATTTTAACTCTGTCCCTCTTAATCCCTCCTAAAACTAGTGACGTTTGGAGGAAAGGTGGTGAATTACACTTAATGAATAATGACAATAAGTAAGAGTTACAAACTTCTTTAACTTCAGAAAATGTGTATTAATTCATATGCTCTGATTCTGTCAATGTTTCCAGTTAAAAGCTCTAATATTTTAAATGTATCCCTGATTGTCCTTGTGTTTTCTTGACTTATCCGTGATTCTGTTGAAATTTGTCCCCAATTGGTTGAGAGGTCTGAGCCACAGCCAGTAGTACAAGGACGACCTCCACGGTTTGCATATGTTAAGGTTATTCATGTAGCATTATAATTGATAATACTGTTTCCTATTACATGTAGCTGTTACTGATGTCTGACACCACTACACACACTATATAGCCTCCATTCCCGAACTTACAGGCCCAGACCTCTCAACCAATTGGGGACAAATTTCAACAGAATCAGGGACAAGTCAGGAAAAAACAGGGACAATCAGGGACACTTTTAAAATATTAGTGCTATTAACTTGATACATTGACAGAATCAGAGCATATGAATTAATACACATTTTCTGAAGTAAAAGAAGTTTGTAACTCTTAATTATTGTCATTATTCATTAAGTGTAATTCACCACCTTTTCTCCAAAAGTCACTAGTTTTAGGAGGGATTAAGAGAGACAGAGTTAAAATTTGGGTTGAAATCAGGGACGTCCGTGGAAATCAGGGACAGTTGAGAGGTATGCACAGGCAATGCGCCATAACTGTCGTTTTGCAAGACACAATTGCCCAGATGGGTGTGTCCCTCACAGGCGTATGGGTGTTTAACCTCTTCTATTATGCTATCATCTACCTGAAGTGTTCAGCAACTTATGCACTTTCCGTCAGTAGCAGAACTCACATACCAATGGGTGTGACTGAACACCGTATCAGGAACAATGCATAACACCCTGCGGGACACATTTAGATGATTGGTTCTATTAACTAGACACATTCACAGTCACAGAACATATGTATTCATTCACGTTTGTCGAGGTACATGCTGCTTATGACTCATACATGTCATCTGTCATTACCTGTATTCTGCCACCTGTTCACCTAATATCGGTAGTTCTGGCAGTGTTTCTTTGGACTTTGTTACATTCTGATACATAACTATGGACATCCATGCTACTCGGGTACACGGCACTGTGTAGGTCTCTATGTATTCCCCGATGGTTTACAAACTATCCGGTAGATGTGCTCTTCAGGTTTGGGAGGTGTAGGCGTATGCTATGCCCACATAGGAATATTAATGACTTCCACTAGGCAGGCCTACTACATCTCTGCCAACCAACACCTGCACAATTAAGATCATTAATGCATACCCATGGTCCACCTACCTGGCACCCCTCTACAGCAGTTGTGACAAATACTTACTGCGAGCGCAGCTGGGGTATGAGCACACCCCTACACATTGCCCACTCTCCCCATCTTGGGACACATGTCATACGTTTTGTTAACCCATGTATTATCACACAGGCAAAACCTACTGTTCCATGTACACCTACATCCTGCTCGTATTAGTGTCAGCAGATTCTTTCATACCTGAACTTTTGGGGTCCAGCAAGGGACACTGTTATCCATGTTTAAAGTGTAGACCTTGCAGAACTCTCCCACTGGTCCTTTCCTACCGATGTTTTGGACAGCGGCAGTGTATTGATCTGTATTGCCTGTCTGTATGTCTGTCCGGCCTAGCTGGGCGATGTGGGGGGTACAACGTTTCTTTATTGGACCTCCCAGTCACAAATGCTCGGGCTGTAAATATGTTATCCCTAATTGCTGTGAAGTAACCTATTTATGTGAATGTGTATATCTACACTGACATATAGTTTGTTTTGTGTGTATGTGTATATATCACTACCTGTTGTTTGTGTATATATATATATATATATATATATATATATATATATATATATCCATAGTATATCCTTGTGTGTGTGTATACACACATATATATATATATATATATATATATATATATATATATATATATATATATATATATATATATATATACGGGTCTACCTGACAACACCGGCGCACTACAACACCGACAACGAAATCACCGACACCACATAACCGAAAGTTCACAAACACGAAACCTCACATGCCCGACACACCACAATCCCGACAATCAACAAACAAAACAAATCCCCTGTCCAAAAAGCACACACAACACAAGCACACCAAAATCCTTACAAACCCACACTAAACCTTACATACACAACTATCTATAACCTTAACCCAAACCCTAACCCTAAGGTCTGTCACTATCGCACACTCAACTAACCCACGCCCTAACCCTAACTCACTTAACCCGCCCCTAACCCTAAAGACTGTCACTATCGCACACTCACCTAACCCGCGCCCTAACCCTAACTCACTTAACCCACCCCTATCCCTAGAGTCCGTCAATATCGCACACTTACCTTACTTGCACCCTAACCCTAACGTCCGTCACTACCACATACTTACTCAGCCTTTTCACATGTCGGTGTTCTCAGCGTCGGGGTTTTCATCCATCGGTCATCTCAGTTTTCGATCTTCTGGTGTTAGTGTTCTCTTTGTCGGCGTTGTCAGGTTTCAGCATTGTCAGGTAGACCCATATATATATATATATATATATATATATATATATATATATATATATATATATATATATATACATGTCCGTATGGATATATATGTGTATGAAAATTATTATAGCTATGTGTATATATACGTTTTTATCTATATATACATCTGTGTGTCCGTTAACCTATACATTTCATTTCCCAGACATGGACACTTACACATGCATATTGGTTTTATCCCTGCTTCAACAGCATACTATTGCCTTAGTCATTCTGACACCAACACTTCACTCCGGTGAACTTGTGCTCAGTATATTGCACGTTATGCAGCGGACAGATGTCGCAGGTTTTTCATGTCTGGGGTGCCACTGCTAGCTGGGTTGTGATAGTGTCATTCAACCTATTCCTTGTATGTGCAGCCTATTATTCTTCCTACTTTGTTTGTTTCTGTACACATTCATATTATTGCTGTTGATATGATGTGTGTTTGTGTTACTGTGACTGTACATCGACAAATTGTTGTCTTCATGTAGTTGTGTCTTTCTGCTTTTCTCGGTTTGGGGTTGTCACAGCAGAACTCCGTTCCACTCATTGGTGGCATATAGGTTTTACATGCCGTGCTGCTAGACCTGATGCACTACGTCCGACAATGATACGCCCATTCACGCATGTCTCCACACAAACGACACTCTATCTGGGAATCACAACTACGTACTAGCTAGGGTTACCACCTGTCCCACTTTGTGAGGGACAGTCCTTCTTTGGGCAGTTGTGTCCTGCGAAAAAACTGAAAAAATGGCAGATGTCCTGAGATTATTGTATGAAAATATTTCCTAAGTTTTCTTTCATAGTTTCATAAAACAATTATTTTTTCTCTAACACACCTAAATGTTATATGAAATAGCATAAGCAACTCAAATGCTACACGAATAAGCTTTTATTTTGGCAGAAAGGTGAATTTCTATCATTTGCACTGGACATGGGTATGCTTTGTCCTGCTAATCTGACATTTCTACAGAAAATGTCCCAGTTTGAGCATTTGAAAAGGTGGTAACCCTAGTACTAGCTGACCTCCACTTCATAATTCCTAACTTGCTCTGGATTCCCTTCACAACCCTTAGGTTTGCTTTCATCTTTCATCATTCCTAATATATATATATATATATATATATATATATATATATATATATATATATGGTTACCTATCATTTCATCGAAAGTTCATTTCATCTAAAGTTCATTCCATTGAAAGTTCATTACATCGAAAAGCATTTGCCCCCTTCCCCAATGTTGTGCGACCCTGGAGTTGATATATATAGTTAGGGGGTGGGGCAGCCTCACATTGGGGGGTATGTGTGTGTATATATAGATAGATATGTAGCTATATAATTGCATATTTCTGTTATGTCTGTGGATATTTATCTATACACACATCTATCTAACTCTATATATATATATATATATATATATATATATATATATATATATATATATATATATGAAAGTTACAGCTGTAGAAGACAACATACATTTGCTATGCTAATAGCTGCGTACACCCGCGCAGGCCCACTTGCATCTACTTATTCTGAGTTACATATGTTTACAGGCATGTCTTTAGGATTACATGCGCCTTATTCCTTATGACAGTACCACTTTGATGGAATCCAGTTAACGGACCCATGCGAACGCGGTCACCTTTACATGTATAACTGTTGGCTTTACGGCACAGAGGCATTCATTATACAATTAATATGTGCTATAGTTGTACTTGCAATGAGGATGCCTTTACGTTGGTTAGATGCTGTAACCAGTACACTATTGGTGTTCTGGCTCATTTATATGTATACCCATGGTTCATAGCTTCTCTGACATATGCCTCACCACTTCCATTACACAGCAGACATCCATTCTCCTGCTGGGAAAACCACAGTACTACAGTTAGGACATTCCCTGTTTCCTACTGCTCTGGACCCGCGCTGCGAGTCTACTCACTCCAAGGATATTCATAACCCCTACGCTTATAGTCCTCGCACATACGCATGTTTGACTGTCAGGGTTTTCATGTGCTGGTCCTGGTTTAGGCTCGGCCGACTGGTGACTAGCACTGCCCTGGCGGTGTTCAAAGATCAGATGTAACACATGGACAGAGTTAGTCCAGAGTTTCACATTCTACCTGTGTTTTCAGACGCAAGTGTTTGGACACCTCTGACCACATTATTGGGTCGACACTACATAATTTAGGGTGGGGACTGGTTCCACTGCAATGGGAAGGGTGGTTCCCCTTCTCATTTGACTATTTCATTTATGCATACAATGACTATTATTCTGGACATCTGTTATGAAATCACTACAGGTATGCAATAGTCTAGTCAACAGCTGGGACAGTTGGTTGGTGTACTTCTGTGTACGGACCTCTTTGATACTTGGGGACTTGTGTCTACAGTGACAGGGACAAGGTTATGACAACTCAGTCACGGACACTTCTACCATATTAGTACTATTAACTTGGAACATGTTGACAGATGCGTAATACTACTAATTGTCTGCAGTTAAATGCGTCTAGTACTCTTCATTGTTGTGAGTAGTCAATCTCATTCAATACCTTTCCCCCAAAGGGCACTGACTTTGTGAGTTTTTAAAGGTCTGGCCAGTTATTGTGCGAATGCTCTGACCATTGGTATCGCTGACATTGTCATATGTACGGGTTGTGCTGTATTCCGGTGATTAGGATTGGCACCTTTTCACATGGCCAAGATGGGACATTTTCGGAACACACCAGGTTTTACAAGCCGACACATACCCACGGTCAGTACAACGGATAGAACTTTACTTATTTGCCTACATAAAAGCCTATTGTTGTAGCGGTTTATTTGCTGATTCTGTTTTTTGTAACATTTAGGTATTGTAGCTACTGCAATAATTATTTTCTGCTACTATTACATAACATATGGAACATACTTACATGTACTTAACATACAATCCCAGGACATTTGCCATTTGAAATGTCTTTTGTCAGGACGCAACTGTCCAATGATGGACTATCCCTTGCAAAGCGGGACAGATGACAACCCTACTGCGGACACCAGATTGTTTGGGCCAACACATAGCCACAGTCACTGCCGGTTTAGAACAGTAATTTGTTTCCTAGCTGTAAGCCTTATACCTTTGGCACTTTTGTTGTTTGCCTGTTTCTTGTATGAATTATGTTTATTCTATCCTGATGTGACCGCTTTAGGCAACTGTTAAATGCAGTATGGTGCATAGTTATTCCCTATGGTCGCAAGACATTTGGCATTGTACCATTGTTGGTCAGGTCACACCTACACACACATTAATTGTCCCTCACACAGTGGATCAGGGGTATCCTGTTTACGTCAGTGCCTTCATCACCCTTATACCATGTGCCACTATGCGAATGTGTGCAATATATTCTCCCGCTTATTCGTTTCGGGACACGTGCATCACGGGCAGGTGTTTGATCCTGGGTAGTAGGGTATGCATGACCACTTAGGGCTGGACAGTGTCGTGCACCTCTAATGCACATTCCAACTTGTGTCCAGATAGCTACTGGACTGGAATTTGTGTTTTCCATTCTAATGTTTACACAGGTTATGTATCCCATGAGGGATATCCAAAAATTGGACGGATCCACAACAAGAGAAATAACGAACATCTTTTTGGCATTACGAAAATGTGCTGGGGGTTTTACATGCAAGGGATACATAGTGTGCAATCCTGCAACTGCCTAGGGTGACACTACCTACTACATATGTGTACTGGTCACTATGTGTAGCTGTGTCTGCACCAAACCAGTAGGCCAAGTATGGCTGGATTTGGTGGACGTTCAGGTACGGGAGTGGGTTGTGTGATGTGAAGGGGATGCTGGGTAGTCCATTATGCATCCAGGTGTGTTGCATTTGTTATGGCCAGTTCCATCAAGACCAATCTGTGGGTATGTGCCGTTGACATGTCTATACATTTGTCTCGCACATTTCAATATTCATATGTTTGTGGGATTGTGTTCTACAGTATGGCCTGTCTGCTTGTATTGCAGCTGTTTATACATGTGTTTGTGTTTCTTTCAGCTTCACCCACTGCTCCCTCATACACCTCCAGTTCACCTATTCTGCATACAACTCAGTATCGCCTTGGAGGATTGTACCATTACCCATCCCCCCACACACACAGATTCCTCACACCCCATACATCACTGCTTTGGTTGTTGGCCAATGACACAGCCAGAGTAACACATTGAATACCTTACATGTGTCAGGTACCTGTATGGTTGTGTGGATTACCCTGCCATGTTTGCTTTCCACATGCTATACCTCATGCACATAGGTACACGCCCATACTTAACCTTCATTACATGGTTGGTATACCCGGGTACTACCCGTTCAACTGTGACACATCCTGACAAGTTCGGCTTGTACCGCTGATTTCCAGAATTTGGCAGCCTGTTCTACTCATTGGTAGGATGCCACCTTTTCCTATGTCTAGGATGGGATATATTCCATACGCATATCCGACTGTACTGGACAACACATCCCCACAGTCAATGGTATGGATAATACTGTTCCTTTCAGCCTACATGTTTCCTTATTGTTGTAGCTGTTTATATGCTCCTTCTGTTTTGTTTACATGCTTATTCTATTTCCTATCACATTTGGTATGTGAAATACGGACATACCTTTTGTATGTGACTATTACATGCCTTGTGGGATATGATTCGGACATACGGTCACTAGATATCTACATTTATCATGTATTTTGTTATGGACACATCTGCCCAGCTGTGTACCCTCCCTCACATTATGGGTCAGCTGGTGACCCTCACCATTGGGCTAGATGTACCTACTGGCGGCTCACTAACATATGATGCGTTTCACTTCCACTTGGTATAGCTATCTACACTGCATTGGACTATGGCCACATGGTCTTCCATGTCATTTGTTCGTGGGATAGGGACCTGTTATTCTCTACCATGCATTTGTGTTTGCTTCTTCACTTTGTGTTTGCAGGAACTTTCTTGCATGCTTTGCATATGTTTCAATATCCCACAGACACTGACAGATGTGATTACTATCTTGCAACTTGTTATATGCAAGCATTTTAGGTTGCACGTTGACAGCTGCCATTTCCATGCCTCCGTGCGGCACTTCGACACACCCTATGCACTCGCGCTCCTTTCCTGTGCACGTGGCTGTGGTGGCAGCGCGCCTTCATTAATATGCATTTGGCACTACTGCTCCATCTTCATGCCGCACTGTCGGCACAAGCCTACCGCCGTCCTTGCGCCGAGCTTCATGAATCCCGGAGTTGGTTTCTTCGTGTTTTTGTGTTTTCACAAACTTTTGTTTGGTCAGTGATGACAGGAGAAGAATCAAGTCAGGAGACTCTGCTAAACCTTAGCATCCATCCCATTCCTGAGTCGGGTAAAAGCTTTAGTGAACTTATCACTAATACCATTTCAAAGGCTATTCGAGAGGCTTTAGCCCAGCAGATAGGTAATGGGTGTGTTTCTAGTAGCTTGAGCGTCAATTCAGGCAATCCAGGAAGCAAGTGAGATGACATCAGTGCCAATGCGGGCATCCTTTCCAACCAGGCAGTTTTGGTTTCGCCTGCGAGGGTGAACACCAGTTTGCCTTCAGTGTGTACTAATCAACGAGGATTTTATGTCGCTAGTTGTTCGGATGGAGTTATTGAAAGCATTTTTAAGGAAACAACAAATCCATTTCACAATAAACAAAATGGGACAGAAGTCAATAAAGTAAGTAACTTTGCAATTCCGTCCAGTCCGTATGAGTTTACAACATGTAAAAATGACATTTTCTCACTAGAGAAGTTGTGCACTAAAACTGTTTCATTACAACTAGAAGTTTTCTACTTAGAGGAAAATGTTAATTTGAAATGTGTGCCCTTTGGCTTGAGAACATTTAAATTCCCTAACTGTGTGGTTCAAGGTGACAAACTGTATACTTAGTTGGTTGAATTATTTAATAACACAAAGAAAAGTACATACAACCCATTGCTAAATTCCACCCTGATGGTTTTTGGGAAGTTATGTGAGCAGGAATTTAGAAAAATTAGATATTATGGTGAAAAGGCAAGCTTAATCTCCTTCCTTCTGAAATATCTGCGTTGGATGATTTGGCTAATAATAAGAATTGGCGTATTATGAAGGCAGATAAGGGTGGTACCATTGTAGTTATGAAGTCCACAGATTATAGTTTGGCAATAAATTCATTGTTAAGTGACAACAATTGTTATAAAGTAGTTACAGGAGAATACATTACACAAAGTTTTTTGAGATTGGATACCTGTTTGATTTATTTAGTCAAGGAAGCATAGATTATTCTGTCTATAATTTTTTATTAGTTGAATATCCTAAACTGGCGACACTATTTGGTATTCCTAAGTTACACAAAAACAGGGAAGACCCTCCTTTTAGACCTATAGTGTCGGCCAGTTTTTCTAAGACAGAACCAATCTCTATTTGGCTTGACAAACTCCTAAATCCTGTTGTGCAAAAGTCAAAATTTTATTTGAGAGACTCATGGCATTTGCTTGAGTCTTTGAGTCAATTAGATAAGTTAGAAATGCCTGTTAAATTTGCATCATTAGATGTGGTTTCTCTATATACAAGTATAGATCAAATAACTGGTATAGAATATCTTAGAGAATACTTGAGTCAATATACTGATTTTGACAATGATTTTGTTAATACAGTGTGTATTTTGATGGAACTTGTATTAGAGAACATTTTTTTTTATATTTGAAAATGTATTTTTTCAACAAATGTCAGGCATAGCGATGGGGTCTAGGGTAGCTCCCTGTTTTGTTAATTTAGTGATGGAAATGTGGGAGAACAAGTTTCTCGTTTCACATCCCCTAGCTGAAAACATTGTGTTCTATAAACATTATATAGATGATATGATGTTTTTATGGAAAGGGGATGTTGAATCTTTTTACACATTTGTCCAATTTTTGAATAATTCCACTAACTTTTTGCAATTCACAATGGGTAATATTGGTGACAACACTGATTTTTTGGACTTACATTTAACTATTAATCAAGATGGCTTAAATTTTGAAAGTTGTATCTCCAGAAAGTCTACTTTTGTTAATCAATACTTGCATCATGATAGTTTACATCCAGTTTTTACGAAACGTGGAGTTGTTAAAGGACAATTCATCAGACTTAGTCGGTTAACTAGTAGAGATGAGATCTTTCATAATGAAACACAGAAACTGATGGGATTTTTTATACAAAGAGGTTATGACAAAGTCTGGTTGTATAGTATATTAAATGAGGTCACTGGTCTTAGATTTAATAAAGCTTGTCCCATTTTGAAACAAATCGACAATCTAGTTGCAAGTAATTTAGTAACAACTGCAACATCCAGTGATTACACTTTGGCCTTCCCTATTCCTATCACTAATGAAATAGTATTTATTAGAAATGCCATTTTGAATAATTGGAAAGTAGTATTAGGTAACACTGAATTGAGCAAAATTATTGGTAATTTTCCTTTGTTCACTTAAAAAGGACAGTCAATATAAAGACTATTGTAGAGAGAGGTACCTTTGACCAAAACAGTGTTAAAACTAGTTTTAATTTGGGTACCTTTCCTTGTGGGACATGTAAACAATGCAGATATATTACAGGGACTAATTCAGTATTGTTTAAACACATTAATAGGACATTTCAGTGTAAGGGACACTGTACATGTAAGACTACAAATGCGGTTTATGCAGCTACGTGTAGCTCGTGTGAACATTTTTATATAGGAAAAACTACAAGAGCATTAAACAAATGTGTATATGAACACACGTTAGCTCTACGTAAGAAAGATACGTCAAATGCTTTAGCCAAACATTCTATGACTTGTTCTAGTTTCAAAAAGTTTTCATTTTTTATTCTAGAGAGAGTTAATGATGACAAATTTAGTGGGAACTTTAAAGTTCTTTTAGAATGTAAAGAAACTTTATGGCAGATTTTATTAAAAGCAGATCAGCTTCCTGGATTGAATGATATGATCAACATAAAGTGCTTTTTACAAGCACAAAGATTATAATTATAATTTTATATATGTTTAAAGTGTTAATTTTTTATTTTATTTTTCAAAAAGGTGATGTGCTTTTAAATAATTGAACAATATATTAAGTGCTTAATGCATTTTATTGGTTTATTTGATCACATGTGACACAACAGTTATTTATTTAAATGCTGGAAAATGTATGGATATTATTTTTCTGAAGAAGTTCATGTTTATTAAATTGGACGAAAGCGCTAAATAAGGTTGTGGCATTTTATTCCATTCCATCTACTGACAGTGTTTTTACTATCTATCTATCTATATATATATATATATATATATATATATATATATATATATATATATATATATATAATTCTGTTTGAACCATAAATGCTTAAAAAAATTACTGAAAGTACATTTGACCAAAAAGCCATTTTTTTGAAAACTGTGGAAATCTATAGATGGTATTGGTTTTGATCATGGCAGTTATTAGGGACATAATTTAGAAAATGTTGTGTGTGTTGGCAATATCAGCCATCATGTTCTATTCCCAGGTTTGTAGATGTTTGAGTTTGTACTCCAGCAATGATTCAGTATGTGTTGCGTTTTTTCTTTTTCTCCATGTATTTGCAACCTTGAAGTTACAATATATAAGTAAGGCAGGTGTGCGGGAGACAACCTCCTCATTTGGGGGGGGGGGGTGTGCATGTGGGGCTTTCCCCCTGCTAAAAACTTTTATGGTATATATGTTGTCAGTGGGTGTAAAGTGGCTTGATCCCTGGAAAAAAAGTATGTTTTTTGTGTGTTTTGCTATCTTGGGGATGTCATTATTTTGGTTAGCAGCTTCCTAAGGTTTTAGATGTTTGGGTTCAGTAATCTCATGCCAGTAAAATGAGATGTGATTGTTCATAGCGGATGTGTAACAACTGTCTATGCATAATGTATGCACATTTTTAAGTGGGAGATGTATGTCTACTCTGCCCATCTATACACCTGTTATGTGTGCATGTGAGATATCAGGCTGCACCTATACATGTAACCACTTACTGTGTTTATGTTCATAGGCCTTTGAGACAACTGTAGGACTACCTGCATGTACTATAATAGTAAGCTGAGTCTTCTTACCTTGTACTACTCCCATACTGCTGCACTGAGCAATGAGTGGTGGTGTGGGAGAGGTATCACTACCATCTTGATGTTGGTTGCAAAGTACTGTTAGAATCTCAAGGTCAGGGTGGGGTGTCTGTGGTGAGGACATGAGCAACATAGTATCCAGAACTAATTTCTCTACATTGCCTACATGACACAATGTGAACTGTATCATTTTGCCAATACTTGTGCTACCTTTATGACATTTCTTGTGTGCAACATTTGGTAGACGATGATTCTGCTGTAGTACATTACAGCTGGTTATTTTTTTTAAGTTGTTGTGTTTATATACAGCCAAATTATGTAGACACACTGACATGCTATACATTGGTGAGGTGCTGTGCTCCTTAATGTTACATTCCTGTTTGGCACGATGTAAGGGCTGTGAAGTAACATTAGTCATTCTATGCCTCCTACATTTTACACCATTCCAGATGAGTTAGGTAATGTTGCCCCAAAGTGTTGGTGTTTAACAGAATGTGACTCCTTCTAGTCACATATCACAGACTCCTAGTTGTTGTGATTGCACTTACATCTAGAACAGTAGTCATATTCTACTGTTGCTCACCTGATGTGTGCTAAAACAGAATGACTTGGCTTTCAAAATGGGATATGTAGTATGCAAGAGCATGGACAGGCATATGCTGTGAATGCTATAGTATGCAACTTTTCAAATAATTTATGTACTTCATGCAAAGAAGTTATTTAATAAGAGCACTGGTGTATTTACTATGCTTTTATTTCATTATAGGTTCATAGGTTCATAGGTGTGTATTAGCTAATGGTCCTGGGGCCTTTACAAGCATAGCCATAGGATTTCCCTGGCATAGTGCCACCTGACCTTAGTTCCCAGTGCCTCTGTCAAGTAAAGCCACTGGTGTTATCATTAATGTATAGCTTTTGTTAACCAGTATTCTTCTGGAATGCTAGGCTGGATAAATATGTTTTTTTTTACTTCAGCTTATAATTTCAAGAATGCCTTTTTCAGATTGAAAATTATTCTCCAGAAACATGGAATATCTGACCATATTTCTCAATGGTCCCTGATTTTGCCTTATAATTTTGTCCTGTCACTTGTAAAATGTTTGATTTTCTGGTAAACCACTGATGATTACATATTGATAATGCCAGAAGTTAAAGATTCATACTTCTTACTATTCAATAAAATGCATGCTGATGCATAGCCTATTTTTCTACTAAATTCTTAAGTGAATTATAGCAATATTTAAACATTTTATCTGATTGTGGGTCTTAGTCCACCCATTATTTTTGGCCTTGTCCAGAATTCCTGAACAAAGCAGTTGAGAGGAATGATCTGGGGTGTGGGTAGGGCTGCATTTGGAAGGATGGAGGCTATATCTGGAAGTTGATGAACAAATTGCAAAGATCCTGGGCTGGATTCATGAAGGCTTGTATGGAGTCTAAGAGTAGAGTAGAGTAAGACTCCATGCAGCCAACATGTCCGCCGAGCGATCCAGGTACAGCCAGTAGGGGCGTGCAACAGAGCTCTCAAAACGAGTCCTACACGGACAGGGCTTGGATATGCAAATTACCTCAATTGCAGGTGAAAGCTATGCAAATGAGGTAAATTTGCGATCCAGGAAACCCGAACCCGTCTGAGTAGGAGTAGTGTTATTTGCAGAAATGTACTCAGTTGACAACTGAGTACGGTTCTGCAAATAGCAAAATGGAGCCATGACAGCTCCAAAAAAAGGATGCATTTACATGAGAAAGCATGCCAATGGCCAAAAATATGGCCATTGGCAACGTTAAGTGATGCAAAATAAAAATAAAATAACTTTTTTTTTTCATCCCGATCTCCGGGGTATAACCGTAGCGCAGCGCCGCGAAAACGCGCTGCACTCTAAAAAACAGAAAATCAATAATGAAGATCCATAAATGTGGATTTTAATGCTAATATGAATTTACAATGCAAGTGAATGGCAGGCTGAAGACAACACGGCCACCGAGTAGAGGTTGCTAAGGGGGGAAGCTCAGTCTAAGAGATGTAACCAAGCATTAGTAGGCAATCCTATGTAAATGAGGGTTAGGATAGTGAATCGCAAGTTTACATAGCAAATGAGCACAGTCAGTGGAGTGTAGGAGTAGGATAAGGGGAGTAACAGACTAGAAGATAGGTGACATCACGGGGGTATGTATGAAAGAAGTGAAGCTCATTGGAGCAGAGTGGCATGTGTCAGCTCTCATTTACACATCATTGAAAGAGGTATGTCAACAGGTAGGCTAGGTAAAGGCAAGAAATTGAAGGTGTATGCTGTGGATAACACCAAATTTTCTTTGTGAGTGTGTATGTGCACGTGTGCGTGCCTGTAAGCCCGAGTAAGACAGTGTGCATGCGTGTAAGCGTGAGTGTGCGCGTTTAAGCCGGAGTAAGCATGTATAAGGCTGTTTAAAGAGTTGTAAGCTCATTTGCTCTGGTGTGCGCACGTTTTAACAAGAATAAGCAAGTTTTAGTCCGTGTAAGCATGTGCCCCCCGTGGAAACAGAAAGGAAAAAGGAAGCACAACAAATAGTAGGAAGCTACCAGGGAGTACTAGCAGAGCTAGCAGGTGAAAACAATCAGAATCAGGCAATTACACAGGCAGTACACTAGCCCAGCCCAGCCCAACACTTAAAACTCTGCTAACAACAGTCCATTATGTTTTTCTCAAGAGACAGTGCAACACTGCAGTAAGCTAATAGAAGTGAAAACTGAAAAAGGTTACTGAGACAAAGAAATGTTAGGGGCTGCCATTGCTGCTATAAGGTGACATATGCAACATGCTGAGGGTGGTGACAATGCAAATGCTGCTGGACAACCCACAGTGAGGCGATGGAGATGAGTGTACAGGCCCAGGGTAACCTACCAGGGGCTACATGAGCTGGAGATAGTGGAGCGCTATAGAGTGGAAAGAGACCTCTTGCAGCAAATTGTTGAGCTGTGCAGGCCATGCCTCACACTCAGAACCAACAGAGGGGAACCCATCCCAGTGGAAACCAAGGTATGTGTTGGCCTAAGAATATTTGCAACAGGTACCTTCCAGAGACCAACTGGTGATATGATGGGGATATCACAGGCATCAGCATCTAGGGTACTGCACCAGTTCCTGGATGCCATGTCAGCACATGTCGGTGATCATGTATATTTCCCCAATTCCTGTGAGGTATTGGCCAGCAATATGCATCTCTTCCAGCAAATAGCGGAATACCCTGAGGTAGTGGGTGCAATAGACTGCACTCACATATGCATCAAAGCACCAGCTGGTGAGCGGGGTAGGGTCTACTTCAACCGCAAGGGCTTCCCCTCCATCAACTGCCAGGTCATGTGTGATACCCAGGGCATAATACTGAATGTGTGTGCTGGCTGCCCTGGAAGCTACCATGATTCCCATATCTGGCATCTGACGCAGCTGTACCAGACATTTGCCAACGGGGACATCCCACATGGTCACCTAGTGGGGGATGCTGGCTATGCACTGGAGCTGTGGCTGATGACACCCATCAGAAACGCACACACACCTGAACAGGAACGCCATAATGAGGCACACGCACAAACACAAAATGTAATCGAGCGTGTGTTTGGGCTGCTCAAGTCATGGTTCCAGTGCCTGGACACATCTGGTGGAGCCTTGCAGTACTCACCAACTACATGTACCCAAATTGTCATTGTATTTGCTATGCTACATAATATGATCCTGCAAAAACAGCTACAGCAGGACCAGCATAGGCCTGGGCCAAACAGCCCCCCACCATTGCCAAGGCCATCACAGGCAGAGCATGACTCGGAGGAGGAACAACCTGAGCCTGCCCTAGTAGGCAGAAGAAGGCGTGCCCAGTATGCTTTGGCCTTGGCAAAGAGGTAACGAGTAGCACATACACTGGCTCAGTAGGAACTCTGGAAATGATACCTCTCTCTGACTTGCACATATAGTAAAAGGGATGCCTAAGTTGATACTACCTGCTTTCAAACGTGTATAGGGAGTGTAGTATGTGCACCCGACATAGGCAGCCCTCCAGCACCACCTGAGGCATGATTGCCACATGTTAAGCAATATAAAGCAGTGCTAAACAGCATTTCCCACCATGTAGTATATGTAAACAAAATCGCACACACCAACTAGCACAACTGTGGTCAATGTTGAGTAATATTGGGCAACGTCCAGCAATGTTGGTTAATATTGAGCAATGTCAGATAAGCTTGGTCTAAGTAGGGCATAGCTGAACAAAAGCCAACATGCTCATATTTGCTCTACTGGCCCTTAAGCAGTCTGGTCTGCTCAGTATGAAAATATAAAGGAGTGATGGGCCTCGAACCCAGGATACTGTGCACTATAGTTGTAGTACTGAACCACTAAACCATGACAGCATTGCAGTGGTCAGCCTGTATGAAGAAATGTTGATAAGTCTATGCAAAGTATCTCATGGAAACCCTGCAGGCACAGCATGATCCCTGTCGAGTTATGACACAAAAGTGAGTCCTGCAGTAAGAATAGAACTTGACTTTCAACACACACAGTATAAATGTTAATATTAGTCATGTTCACACACATCAACAAATGTAGTGGACCTCAGACAGCAACATACTGAAAGGTCACACTGGGCATGCTCACACACTTGAATAAATGAGACAAATGTCAGGCAACAAAACACGGAAAGCCTGAACTGGGCATGCTCACACACTTAGGCCATGTCTGAGTACAGCAGTGGGCCACACATATCTTGCAGTTGCATGTGTTAACCCAGGAACCTCTCACTATCCAGCAATTCACCCTGTGCACACAGTTATATGACAACAGACACATATATAATATAGTGGAACCCTGTCATAATCAGATATGTTCTGCAGATACCTAAGTTATTCATAGAAAGTGGGAAAGCAAAGATGATAAAAACCTGCAAACAGCGTCATCAATAAACATTGTGCATCCTGAACATTATCATAGGTTCAGAGGTTGGTACTAGGCTATCTGACCTAGGGCATGTACAAGCCTAGCCAGAGTGTGTTTGGCTTTCGCAACCCTGTCAGATTACTACACTGTGCCTGTGAATAGTTGGTCACACAAGATAGCCCATTTACGTTTAGTCTATTGTGCCTCTGTCTAGCAGGGACCCAGAAGATATCCTAGGGGTAAACATACAATTACCCATCCACTTGTCAAGATGTCTCCTGTAGGTGGTCAGTGAGTGGCTGTACTATGCAAAACCGGGATTACAATCTGGAGTGAGTGGAGCCTCTGGGATAAAAATCTGTCCCTCCAGCATGTCCTATTAACATCTGTGCTGAAGTATATGTCCCTGGAGTGTGTAGCTCCAAGGGAGTCAGATATCTTGAGGTGGAGCATGTCCATTAATTATGGGTTGGATATTTCTGTAAACAACAGGCACACATCACATCTGAGTAGGCAGTAAGCGACTGAGTAGAGCTGGAGTTACTGTATCCGAACTGTGCAGGGCATACGTGTGAGTCCCTAGATCTGCTTGTTGAAGAACGTTTGTGGCCATTACAGTTGCTGCAGATGTCGGGTAAGGTACATCCCAAATGTGGCATTGTAACCAAGCATGGTCATGATGAGTATAGCGGCACAATGACCTCACTTGATCTAGATGTGAAACCATAAGGGATAAGGTGGGCTATATAGAAGGCCTATCTAACCACTTTGGCAACATGATTGTCAAAGGCGAGAGTACGAACAAGTCGTGTCCCCAAACCCCTAACAACTCCTACCATATGTAATGGATTACTACCTATGTGGTAATGTGTGGGCATGTTGTTATTCCCAAAGGGGATGACTATGCAACTAATGGCATTTAGCTGTAGGCCATGGCTCAGGCACCAGTCATCCATCTCTGTGAGACCCTGTTTGAGTATGCATGTGCCAGCTGGAGAGTTGATTATGGTACCCAGTTTGCAGTCATCTGCGAACATGGTCAGCCATATTCCTCCTGTGCTAGCCTGTACATCAGAGAAATATATACTGAACAAGAGTGGTGCCAGGACTGAGCCTTGTGGGATGCCACGTGTAACTGGTGTATAGTCAGACATGGCACCTGCAATACTGACCATGTGGGTGCTATCCCTGATCCAGGTAGCAATCCATCGTGTGAGATATGTGTCAATATCGATGCTGGTGAGCCTATGCATAATGGCCGAGTGGGGTATTGTGTTGAAGGATTTTGCAAGGTCCAGGTAGGCTGTGTGGACAACTGTCCCTACGTCGATGGACCTGGTAACTGTTTAAAGAATACAAACAGGTTCAAGAGGCAAGATCTGCCCACAATAACACTGAAATGTGTAGGACACAGTGTCTGTAGGTTCCCGATGTCTATGTGTATGAGTCCCATGACAATACGCTCCATAGCTTTGCAGAACAGGCTAGTTAGGCTTATAGGGCGATATTGTCTGTGGTCCGTTGTGGCACCAACTTTGTGCAGCGGGACCACTGTTGCTGTACGCCATTCCTTGGGTACATATCCTGTAGTAACTCTGATATTGAATAGTGACTTAATGTGAGGGTTACGTCTGTCATGAAGCTCGTGTAAGATGCAGGCCGGGACACCGTCTGGTCCCATTGATGCTGTGTTGTCCGCTTTGGGAAGGGCAGCTCTCACCTGTTTATTTGTGATGTCAGGGAGGTTACACTCTGTTGGGATGGATAGTTGCTCCTTAGGGGGGATGGGGAGGAGACATCTGCACTGAATCTATTTGCCAGGATGTTGGCAATGTCAGTGGGTTCAGGGTATGTTTAGTCAGTATGCAGTAACTCACAGCATATCAGTGAGTGTCCACCCAGGTTCCTGACATAACTGAAGAAGGCCTTGTGATTGTCCTCCATGTCTGGTGCAACTGTCCATTAGAAGCGGCCTTAGATAAATTCATGAGTGATCGTAGCTGTCTGCTAGTACAGATCACAGATGCCTTCCCTGTCTGGGATTGTGCTCTATCATGTAGTAGCTTCCTCCTTTCGTTGTATAGCTTATTAATGGCCGGGGTCTACCAGACAGGCCCCCTGCCAATGGAGGAGTGAGTCTTGTTGTTATTTGGGATAGCACAATCCATGCAATCCACTAGGTGTCCATAGAATATGTATGTAAAGGATTCAGCAGTCTTAGCCATATTTATCACTGTCCCAGGGTCTCTGAAGGATACCACCTTGGTTTGGAGAAGTGAGACATTTGGTTTTGAGAAGTTAACCAAGATTACCCAGGATGGGTGTGGGGATGGGATATGGATGTCCAGTGAGATAAATGTATGTTCTGACCTTACCAATGAGGGGTATATCGCTGGTGTGGAACATAGAGTCCCCATGTTGGTGATGATCAGGTCCAATATGTTTTCCCCTCTTGTGGGTGTGGTGACAGGTTGTGCCATAGCATATGAGTTTACAAACAGTAGCAACTGTTGGGCGAGGGTGTTGGGGCTTGAGTAGTATCCCCAGTCAATGTTTGGGTATTTGAATTTACCCAATATAATGGTGTTTGGGGAGGCCTTCATATTCTCCATTGTTCCCAGGAAAGCTGAGTGTGGTTCCTGAGTTTGGGAGGGTGGTCTGTAGCAGACAACAATCTGAAAGGCAGTTTTGCACAATGTTAGTTGCATATGTATGGTCTGTGATGCTTTGTGCAGTGCTACTAACCCGGAGGTGTGTGTATCTGTGATGTATATGGATATTCCCCCTATTTATGTTGGCTGTTGCGAGTCTTGTGGTCAGAAAGCATGGTATGAAATATAACCTTGTAGTGCTGGTGTGCATTTGTGAGCCTGAACCAGGTGTCTGTTAGTGCACAGATATCACTATTCTCCATACTGAGCAGAGTCTTGAGTGGGCACAATTTGAGGGTAACATATCTGGCGTTGAGCAGCATTACCCTTAGTTTCATTTACTCTGTAATGTCTATGGAGGTGGGTTTGTCTTTTGAGCCCCACTTAAAAAAAGGCACTATGGTGGTAGCAAGAGCCTTAGCCAGTATTCAAAAGTCCAAGGGTGACAGGTGCAAGCTGTCCATAGTGAAGCTACGTGGCATGTCGAGCATGTCACCCCAGGCTGACAGACACTGGATCCCCTTTTAATGACACCAATATGTTAGCCAACTGTTAAATGTGATAAGTTTGTCTGTATACTGTGACATCATACTTGGTGAGTGTAAGATGTTACACAAGGTCAGGGTCATACTGGCCTGGGCTACATGATCAGAGAGTTCCTCTATGTATCATGTCATGTGGTCCAGGGAGGAACGTCTGAGGTTTTATGCACCAGCATGGACAATGATGGAGCCATTTCTGTACTTGCTTTGGAGTGACCTGAGTGCATGTGTTATGTGGCGGATCCTGGCACCCGACAGACAGCTCAAAGTGACCATCCCCTTGTTCGGCCTGGTGAGTGGGACATCAGTGTGTCTGACAATAAGTGTCACCTATTACAAGTGTTTTAGGTGTGTTGTTTAGCCCGAAGGGCAGTGACTGTGTGGCGCACTGACATTGTGAACTATGTGATATGTGGGTATTGTAGTGGGATAGCAGTTGTTTGTGTGTCTGCTTTGGAGGTCTCTGCTCCTTAGGCAGAGTTTATTTAGAACCTCAGAGTATGTTTATGTGTGATAATGTGGTTTGATTGCTGTCGCTATACGTTTATGTGAGACTGATATGTGGTGTGTGTGGTTACCTCCACCACCTGATAGACTGTGCCAGTCATGAGTCGAGAGAGCTCAGCCTCCTGTATGTCTATATAGTTGCATCTCTCACATATATCTGAGTTTGTTGGGAGGAGGAGAGGGTTGTCTGTGTACATGAGGCAGTTGTGACATTGTGTCAAAATCACAATATTCACCAGCTGGACTGGAGTGTACACACAAAACCAACCCCTGGACATGCCAGGATATTATGATGACATACTCTGTAGACTGATCACAAAGGATCAGTAGGGTGTTAAGTGTGTAAAAGAGTATAACAGAGATTAGCGCTCAGGTTTGTCAGTGTTTTGTAAAGAGTAGCTGCGAAGGAGTCCAGACATAATCATGACACCTTCTTCAGCTATGTCATAAATAGCAATGTACACTCATATATGTCCTGAGTCAGGGCCAACTGTACCTGACTGACAATGCTGACATCCTGTCAGACAGGCCCATATATACATATCCACCTCCCACTGACGAAAGTCCCTATCATCATACCAGGAGATATCACATGTAGAATGGGTGAACAGCTCCCCCCAAAGCGAAAAGCATGGCAGCAATTGGATTACATTGTTTCCCTATATGTGTCATGAATGAACTACAGAAGAAACAGACCCTGCACCTGAATAGTCTGTTGAGCCTCACCCTCTCCACAGGATCTAGAACCGTTGAATGTGTTACAGCAACATATGGCACTCCCCACAAGTGTTGGTGCACAACACACCATGGGAAGTATAGTCCAGTAAGCCTATGAAGTCTGATCTGCAAGGCCATGGAGTCCATCATGGTTGAAGTTATAAACAGAGCTATTGGAAGCTGACAAACACACAACCCTACCAACTGTGGTATGTTCATGTGCAGATCATGGTTCCCAAACATGCTAGACTGTTTGCAAGGCAGCTACCCAGGACATACATCACTGAACGGAGCTACACATGTCTCACATAGACTTTGAATGGCCCTTTATCAACATCCCAGATACATGTCGTATCTACAAAACCAACAATCTGTGCATAAATATGTGTTGACGTATGAAGGAATGTCAGTTTGTCCACAGATAGATCACACAAGCTAAGAATTATGTGGTCCTGTTCAAGCTGTTGACACCTGCCGACCCACATGGCTCATTCCTGGGATTGCATAAAACAAAGTGTACACACATTACCATGTCCAGTCTGATGATGTCAGCATCCTACAAATATAGCAGGAGAAATGAAACCACCAAGAAAGGCATATAGCGTGTCGTGTTAATGCGTATCGTTCTAGTATCATAACATCGTTAGATAGGGGTTTAAATCCTGTAATTGCTGACTGTGCGTGTGTATGTGTGCGATTTCCTTTGAGAAGAGCGCCCTTTTTGGAGACTGGGAAAACACATTAAAAGAGGTACATTCCTCTTTGGAAAGTCTGATGATGTCAGCATCTTACAAATATAGCAGGAGAAAACAAAACACCCGGTAAAGCATATAGCGTGCCATGTTAATGCGTATCTTTCTAGTGTCATAACATAGGCAGTGGTTTGAATCCTGAAAACATTGACAGTGTGTGTTTGGGTGTGTGTGTGATTTCCTTTGAGAGGAGTTCCCTTTTTGGAGACTGGGAAAATACATTAAAAGAGGTACAGTCCTCTTTGGAAAGTCTGATGATGTCAGCATCCTACAAATACAGCAGAAGAAAACAAAACACCCAGTAAAGCATACAGCACGCCGTGTTGGTTAATGCATATCTCTTTAGTATCATAACATAGTTAAGTAGGGGTTTGAAACTTGCAATTGCTGAGTGTATGTGTGACACTGTTGGTCAATGCAGTGCGGGTTTTTCTTTTACTGTGGTATGACATATCAGGATTAAAACAGTATGTGCATTGCACACATCAGGTATCTGTGATATGTACATGTGACCTCAGTTAGTACATAGGTGTGAAGTCTGCATACTACATGAATACATTTGTTTCCTTTGACAGATTGAGCCGCTGCTTCTCAGATCATAGGTCACATATGTATATATGTGACAAGGCCGGCCACTGTAGTGATCTGTGGCCAAGGTCATCTGTGCCACAGACACCCATGACAGTTACTACAGAGTAGTGTGAGTGAGGGTACATGCCTGGGGTATATGTCAGACATGTTCATACACAACAACGACTGACAATAATGGACATAGGTGTACAACAGCCTTGTGGATATGCATTCAGGCCCCTAATGTCTTATGTGATACACTGAGGGACTCCACAATACCTCTGGATATGTGGATACCAAGGGACAGATGACATAACACGTGGCTGTAGGTACACATTGGTACCCAACATACATGTAGGGGGCTACCACCTATGTGGTACTGTCGGGATAGTATGTATTGTAAATTTGCATGACTATGCCATAGTCGGCTTAGTGCAATACAGCATGTGTCGGACAACAGGTATCTGTCTGTCTGATACCCTTGTGTAGGATATGTGTCCCATCCAGAGAATGCATTGTAGGCCAATGCATGCATTTCCAGATGTGGATGGACATATCCCTAGTGTGTTTGCATGTACCTAAGAGGCCTATATGCCAAACAGGTGTGGTTCCAGGAACGGGTGGCGGTCAGTACAACTGGTTACTGTTATAGTATAGTATCGGAAGGATCCCACTGTTACTGAGTTCCCTACAACTGTGTGTCAGTTGTCAGAACATCATCTAATGATTGGTTATAGTCATGCTGTTGAGGTTGTGTATACTACCAGAATGCAAAACAATGACAGATATTAACAGTATCACCCACAGCATAGTGTCAACCCATGTCATACACACACGTGTACCCATGTTAATACATATCTGTAGTAGAATGCATACTGGCTATCAAGAGATACTATGAGATGTTAACAATGTGTAAAACAGGGTATGTCACACGTCCCATGTGTCCACTATGCACATACATGCAGACAGTGTGCACCCACCATGTTCACAGATATACACCTGCTAATCTATACGGCACACATCACACACGTACTGTCCACTCACTAACACATGCTGGAAACACTATACACTTCAGCCAAGTGGCACATGGGCGAACAATGCATACTCAGACCTAACACTGGTGTAAACAATGCTACATTGACAATCAGAGCTTTAATGCATCATGCCTGCTCAGATATACCTACAAGGATATCATTACACTTTCCTGTTGACAACTTTCTAATATTGCTACACTGCTATAATGTCACCCTGTGCATCAGCACCATGTTAGCCTGTTCTTGCATCAATGTTACAGATGACAGGAGGTGGCACAGGTGTCATCATATGCACAGGGTGTGTTGTTGGTTTTCCAGAGCCCGACATTGACCCATCCAATCAACATGTCTGTGTGTGTGTGTGTGTGTGTGTGTGTGTGTGTGTGTGTGTGTGTGTGTGTGTGTATGTGTGAGGGACAACAGTACAGCATGGCCCAATGTTGATGTAATGTGTGTGTGTATGTGTGAGCCCTAGTTGTTTGGTTAATGTGTGTGTGTCTGCATGCACACAGCTCCACCGTGTGGCTGCCATATACGGGAGGTTGTGGGACAGCCACAGACTGTACCTGCCAGGCTGTACAGATCACTGTCTCCAGCCATGGACACAGTACCTGTGCCTGGCAGGGGTGCTATGGGCAGTATTGGGTACCAACCCTGACTGGGTACTATCATCAGAGGCAGAGGTATGTCGAGTGGACCCATGTCCCTGCTGGGACTGGCCAGAGCCACGTGCACATGGTCTACTAGGATGGTCAATCAACAGGCCAGCCCCAGCATTGCTGGGGCTGGTACTGCCACTACGGGAGCGGCTGTGATCTGTGGGCCATCTGTGACGACTACCAGTGGTTGATGTTGCTGGCATGCATCTGAGTCAACGTCTCAACCATCCCGCATGGTCCTGGCTCATGGAAAACACATTGTGGAGGGCATCTAATGTCTCCCCCCAATGTCTATCAATGACCTCTGTGTAATTCCGGATGGCCCTCTGTGCCCTTAGTCCCTGTCTGGTGTACCGTTCCATATGTGCCTGTGCCTGCATTACAGCCCGGAACATACTCGAGGTTGTAAGACCTGTGAGGGCACGTCTGCCAGGGGCAATATGACCAGTGGTGCTCCCCCGAGAACTCCTGGACATCTGCCTATGTGGTACCGTTCCAGGAATCTGGGTATGGCTGCTGTGAGGGGATGCAAGTGCCATGGGTACCACAGTATCCTGGTCAATGCCAACTGTATGCTGTCCCTCAGCTAAGGCCATTGGTGATGAAGGATGTATTGGCAGTATGAGTGTGCGCATAGATGGGGTGGAACACTGTGTACTGTTGATTGGCGGACCAACAACAGACCCTATCAAACCTGCCTGTGCCACAATACATGTCTCATCATCTCCACTATTTGTGGCAGTGATTTCAGGTTCCCTGCTGCATTCAGCCACCCCAAACTCAGCACCTGTGAGAGGAAGACAGGAAACACACTTTACAATCTGCACATGATGTTAGCACACATGCACACATGAACACATGCACACATGCACACATGCACACATAAACACATGAACACATGCACACATGCACACATGAACACATGCACACATGCACACATGTACACATGAACACATGAACACATGCACACATGCACACATGCTCACATGCACACATGAACACATGAACATATGCACACAAATACACTCCTCACTACAGCAGATACACACACACGCCAGCAATCTAACACATACTCAATAGTGGGTGAAGGTGGGTGACAGTATCACAAGGCAAACAGTCACCTCACATGTGTCAGCATGCAGAATATGTGTTGCTCAAGACCATGCAGTGTGAGTGTAGACAGCCCTATTTAATGACAGTATACATGGCTTTGATGCATGTGTGTAGTTGTTCAGTGATTAGCTACACCCTGGAACACAATGTGTACATGGACACAACATTGCTGTGCAAGTATTATCAGCTCTGCAATGTCCTGTGCATCATCACTCACAGGTATACACACCATGTCTGCATGTGTTATCTGTGTGACACATAGATTTCTATGTCTGATTACAGTGTCTGTGTCCATAGCAGATAATAGTGGCACAGGTGTAGCACATGCATGCTATGTACACATACAGGATGAGTGGTGCATGTAGATGTGAAGGAATCCAAATGATCGACATGGCCATTGTACAGTGGTTATGGTGAGTGTGGGACATATTGCAGATATGTTGGTGCCAGCCATGACATGGCATACTACACGACTGAAACATTAAACACCACACATACCCAATGTGCATCATGTGACCTATACACCCAATAGCATTCCAGGACATATATGTGTCACTTTGTACAGATGGCGACTGCTATGCATATTGTGTATACTGGCATATGTAAGCACACACACAACATGCTATGCATATTGTGTATAGGTGCATATGTTTGCACACACACAACATTGAGGTGCAAAGCAATGACTGCTATGTGCAGTACTGTGGTCACTGTAACTGGATGGGGTGTAGTACCACGAGCCATCATCATCATGCATCATGTGGTCACTCACGGCTAATAATGTGTGACAGGACACTGCCTAGCATGCTGTACCTGAACTGCAGTGCCGTGGCTACATTCACAATTACACAGCCACTTTGTACATGGGTGTGTGAGGTGCCCAATAGTGAGCATGATAGGCCTCTACCCCTGATGTATATCATGTGTGTGTGTGTGGATGACATGTGGGATACTGAAGTGTGACCTTACAGCAGGTGTGTGGTAATGCCATATGTAGCATGTTGAGGTGTACTGCGTATGATAAACGTGTTATGTTGTATACAGCTGTAGCAACTATGCCTATCCAATGTGCAGTACAGTGTTGCCACAACTGTGTCTGATGCTCTGTGTATTGCATGTCATTGAGGCAGCTACTGACATTACTGAGCTGTGCAACATCTAACAGCAAACATGCACGGCATGCATTATGCGTAGGTGTGTTATGTGTACATGGCCTACACCTCTCCTATGACATGCACATTTCATTACCAACATTGCAGTTATACTACACTCACCAGCATGGATTGTCTGCCCTGCTGTCATACCAGAGGGACCTACGAGAATATGAGAGAGTTCATCAGTGGCCACAACTGTGGCATTGCTACTGTGGGTTTGCTAAACTACAGTAGAACAACAGTCGACAGTCACAGGTGTACAGATAATATTCCAAATATCAGTATTGCACAACACTAGGCAGCACAACTGCTAAACACACAGTACACATCTCACATAGACATAATCTAACAATACAGGTAACTGTAGTCTACAGACAGGGCATGCTACCTGCACGCTCCATGTGAACATGCTGGGTGGCTCCGGCCTCCATGACAACACATGTCTGTGGGAGTTGCTGTTGTTGTCCAGGAGCCACCACGCTCAGGAGCAGCTCCTTCACTCTGGTGAGGGGGGGTGAATGACCACCCCACCACCTGTGGCAAGCTGCTGTCTATGGATATCAGACGCACGCTGCCAGACATGTCTAATTAAATCACTGAAGTGATGGCATACCTGCCCATATGTCCAGTTATGCATGCCTATGTCATTTACCTGATGAACAAGATCTTGCCACAGTGCAGTTTGCTCATGCTGGTGCTGGCTGCTTCTGGAAAACAACAGTGTGTAGTGCTGCACCAGGCTTTGCTGGATCTCCTCTTCCTCCGCTGCTGTGTAAGAAGGGTTACGTTGGTGGGTCATCAGGCTGAAAGAGAAATGAACAATATGTGTGAGCGAGTCCTGTGGCACACTTTACACCCTTAACCACAGATATCACTTCACTGCCATATATACCATCCATTTGTCTGTTAGAGGATGCACATGTTCAATACCACATATTGGTTCTCAGGCCACAACTGACTAACAGTGCCTGGCACACTCTATATATCAAACCACTATACAACAGTACCCGGCACACTGTTTGGGACACAATGCACAACCTCAGCACAGGGGTATATATCACACTAATGCACGAACAAAGATGTCATCCATTGCAATGAATGTAAAGTACAGTTACAGTAGTACCAGTAAACCACCCTAGTCATTGATGCCATAACCCTGCCTAACATATGTGCACAATTATGGTTTGAAAAAGCTGTATGCGAAAGCGCTCACCTACCCATGGATTAAACTTTTCTTGGATCTTTTTTACATCTGTGGACTTTATTATCATTATTGTGATTCTAAAAGCTGTGATCCGAAAGGTTGTTACTGTTGTGCAAGGTCTGAATATACATTTGGTGGACTAGCAGTACGTAAGTGGAAGGTCTGAATAGACTCAACGGCGTTTTTCTACACTCGTTGCACTTTTACGTGCATCATCCTACTTAGACTAAGCTATCATTGATTTTTCTCTGTGGTGAGACTACCAGCAGTTGTTGTTATATCATTCAATAGGCTGGCTTTTTTTCTGCTGGTCGTCCTGTGCTTGCCGTGGGTTCTACTGATATTTTACATATATGTGCACAGTTGTTAATATAGGTGGCATACTGCTGTAGCAGAGTATATATGTTGCTAGATACACACATATACCCTGTAACACACATATGATTGCGGGCATGGTACAGGCATAATTACACACACATCAGACAAACATACAACACACCACTGTATGCCAACACAGATGAGCTTTACCTGTGTACCATACAGTATTGTGTGCCACTACTTACAAACCCTTATGCCTGAGTTATGTCCTCTGTGCAGACTACAGGAAACACACAAGACATTGTTTCCAAGCAATGTGAACACACACCATACTGTGCTGTTTAGGCCTACAGCTTCATGTAGTACTGCAGTTCATATGGGAGTTGGATTCACCAGCAGTACCACTTACTAAGCATACATGTATTGCTTAAGCCTACAATGGGACACCACAGTCATCAACAAGGAACTACGTCACATCATATGCCATACTACTATGTCTGCCTAACAATAACATACACATCTTTTGCTGGCCTCACAGCTAGGATAGACACTACCATGTCAGATACAACTTCACACTATGCTATCACACTTTTACAGACCTTGCACACATTCAGCGTTAAACTTATTCAACCTCACATAGCAGGTATTGCATTGAGTACATGTGTGAGTGCATAGTGTCATAGGTAGGTGAGATGCTATTGGCCCTAGGGCCTACAGCAGCCTTGCCATATGCTACCCTGGCCTTTGCCACACATGTACTTTGATTTCACTTGCCCGTGTCAACCAGAACCACAGAGGGGATTCCTGGGGTGTATTACCAATCTCCCAAACAATCATCAGGGGTATTTATGACAACTGCTAACAAGGAGCCTTGTTTGCTATTGCTTGGTGGTCTATTCCAGAGTATGGCATATCTCTGAGATAGGAACCTATTCCTCCAGCATGTGCTGTTTAGTGAGCTGATGAGGTTTAGGGCCCTAGAGCGTGTAGCCCGGAGGGATTCTGATATGTTGCCATGGTGGTTGTCACACAGCTATGGGTCTGACATACCTCTGTATGTCTGGCAGTGGTCACCTCTGTGTGGGCGGTATGCAATACAGTCTAGCTGTGGTTTTGTGAGTCAGTCTGCATAGGGCATCTGTTTGAGGTCAGTATTACCCTTTGTGAGGTATGTCTGTGGCCTTTCCACTTGCTGTAGTTGTCATGTGAGGTGCATACCACACGGGGCATTGTGATGAGTAGAGGGGAGCACTGACCTATATTTCCCTAGATGACACACCTGTTGTCATGACACATACCACATAGACAGATTACAAGTCTAGTGTGGCACTGTCTTTATCAAAGGGGAGGCTACTGTCCACCTGACTCCCATGTCCCTTATCACGCCTTCAGTGTTAGCTAGATTTCTACCTATGTGGTAGTTAATGGGTACGGTGTTTTGGAAAGGAGGAATGGCACTGCAGTATCGACACTTGTCTACAGTCCATGCCTTGGTCACCCCACTCCTGTTGCAGTACATATGACCCCGTAACACAGCAGATCTGACAAATCAGTCCCACAGCGTTTAACCACGACATGACATATATCAGCACTGCATGCTGTTTTCTACACATCAGCAGCTTCACTAAGCTCAGCTAAATAGAGCTATATTGATTATATGTGTCCTTAAAATTCGATTACACATTTACAAAATAAATACCTGTCCTGTCTGTCGAACCCAAGACCATTGCACCTGCAGACCAGTGCATTTACCTGCAACGCCACTTACTTAAAATACATGCTTTAAAAAAAAGCATAGTAATTGCCAGTTACAGTCATTAAGTGCATTCTAGCATAGCTGCATGCTGCACTGTGCAAACTTGAATCAAACTTAATGGAAAACATGGGAATGTTCTTGGGACTCTTGTGCAATAGTACACCACTGTAAAGCCAAAGACATAATAATGGATGTATGTGAGGCTTCTGATAGCAAGTACATGTGAGCTTTTATCAGAAACATGTAGAAAGACACCTGCTAAGGCATTAATGGCAAAATATATGTGCAACTGGGATCCTGGTGCAGAAATACATCCATATAAAGCCTTGCATATACTGATGGATGTAGAACATGATTGTCACAGCCTGCAGGCCTGCACATATGTCTTGCAAATACATATTCTACAGCAGCAACTCAGTAGCCCAGTCTGTTAAATGCCTCATAAACAGTACATTTTTGCCACACACAGTCTTGGGTTCAAATCCAGTGGTGTGTAGCACTGAATATTCAGTATTGTGAAGCCAGCAATTAATGACAAAGTCATGCAGTCTTTATCCACACAATGCATGTCAAATTAATTGACGGCTTTTACCTGATGGAAGTCACAGGTCTGCAGGTAGGAACACACTTCACGTATCCCTATAGCAAATGTATATGTGCATAAATTGTCACGTCATGCAGTAATATGCATTCACAGGGAACGTCAGCTCAGGTACTGTGAGGGCCACTAATATCAGAGTTCACCACACAATCCTTTCTGAGTCATATTGGAGATTACCATATCTGCACAGTGAACATACACATTTGAAGTCCCTACTTGTAACAAGGATTGCCATCATACAGGCTGCAACTTACTACCAGAGATATAACGCACACACATACACACATACACACACACACACACACACACACATATATATATATATATATATATATATATATATATATATATCACTACACAATCGAAACCAGCACAACAAATTATACTTTTAACTGAAAAAAAGAACACAGAAGTCCAGAAATAGATGCTTAGCCAACTTTAATGACTAACAGGTCAAGTTACTTCACCAGCAAACCAGGTTTCTCCTTAATGTCATCAGTGCATGTGTTAGGAGTGCCCCCCCCCTCCTTTTATACATATTCATTTAAAGCAACAGTGAGCTGTATACCTTGTAAACATCAACTCCACATAGAAGAAAATAACTGAGCAACATTATTTCCATTGTTTTGATAAATATCAAATGATGATGTTATACCATAATTGTAACAAACCAAATATCTGACATACATCCTAATGCAGTTGTCATAAAACATGGTATACATTTACCAGTGATCATTCAATGCAGGTTTAAACACATAGTGAAATTGTTCTTAAACCTATTGTTTCCTCTGTAAATTATCTCCCATTCCAAAAAATCCATAAAAAGGTCAGCATATATCTAATGTGCTTTGTATACGAGTATCCCTCTTCTATGTGGGGTTGATGTTTACACAGTCACACTCCTGTAGTGGCAGTACATCCAGCGCTACAGAGAGAAGTTTGCTATCCACACAGTGACATGGCAGGCCATGGTCTCCTGGTCTTGTGTGGTCCCATGGGGGACATGGTTCCAACAGACAGCAGTCACCATCAGGTACTAGCACTGCTTCTGACCTTGGGCATGGAGGTGTCAGTGCAACACCTGGCAGAGCCAGTTCCAGTGTTCGGGGATGGAGATGGTGAACTATCAGCTCTACCATGTATAGTCCATAGCTGTCCAACATACACACATGTAGGGCTAACACTAAGCTTGACTGTGTACACACACAAAGTCATACACCACTGTCAAATGCAGGTGACCTACAGACACACGTGGCACTTCTCCATGGTCTATCTTACATGCTCCTTCCTGACTCACATACATGCTGTCTACCATTTGGGCCAGCCTGGGCATCCTGCACCCCCACACATCACCCTGTGCAAGTGATGATACCTGTGCCATATCCCTGTCATCTTTACCATTAATACAGGGAAATTAAGCTATATGTCTCATGCACAGGGTAACAATATTAGTTAACATGTATCTGTGTAATGCATTGTTGGTTCACCATACCACTTGTGGTTACCAACAGATGCTGTATGCTGGCATTTGTCATGAGTACACCACATACATTTGTGTACCTTATGTTGTATAATGTTGTATTGGCTATATACTGTAGTTACACAATGACAGGTGTGTTATGGGCCTGTTTATGTTTCAGTTACAGGAGTCTGTTGGAATAACCTATAGATACACAGTGGAAGTACAGAAGCATAGGATGGCATATCAGCACAACAGTAATATGTCATCAGCTAGGTACAGCACTATGAGTGCATGGCTCCATAGGTTCATATGTGTATAACAGGCTAACAAGGACAATGGCAACATTCAGCATATGCATGCATCCTTAATCTGTGAGAAGCTCTGCTACCCTTGATAAGTGCCACCAGAGTTTTGGGAACTCACATATCTGCAAGCTCTGCTGATGGAGATGACCCAGCTACATATATCCTGTGTTCAGTGTCAACAGTTGTCCGACAACAGTTATGATTGTTGTGTTCTGCATCCCAATATTTAACCTGCACATGATGTGTGTCACAGCAGATGTGTGCTTTACATGCTTGGGGGGGGGCTGTTTGATGTAGGGTGTACTGCCTGTGTTATATAGCTGTCTCACCAGCATGAACTATGCATGCCACACTGATCTTGTCAGTGTGTAGAACAGGTGAGATATCTATTAATCCTGTCATGGATATGCAGGAGGTACACAGTGGAACTGACACTTCCCTGTATGTAGCCATACACATCCCCTCCAGAGACAGACTACACATGCATGGTCATGACATCTCCATAGGACATGTTATCTACACTGTATATTGATGTACCATGGAACCTGTGTGGCTGCTACAGTTGTATGATATGCCTGTGTAGTGATATGGCAAGGGCGCCATTGCACACAATGATAGGTGTGATGACTGCCACATTCAGTATACCAGGGACAGTCTGGGCATACCAAACCTGTTGGTATTGGTTGTACAACAGAGAATGCAGCTACATCTTTCTAAGCAGTGACAGTCGAAGGCTACATTACTCTCTGTGTCCATAACTCCATGTGTAATGGCTCGACTGTGTGCGGTGTGTGGACACTATAATATTTTGCAGGGTTGGGTGAATCCCCACAGTATAGTATTGTATAGTCATTGGCATTTAGTCATTGTCAGTGGCTCAGACAACAACTGACTATGTCTTAGGCCATCCTAGATAACTGTTGGTTCTGTGTGGAATTTTGTGACAGCTCCTGATATGCACTCACTTGGAAATGTACTCTGTCAGAGGTCAGTAACAGTGGCTGTGACTGCAGAGAGGGAATAGGTAGAAGGGGTACACCAATAATGAACTCCACTGGTGACTGGCATCATTGCAGCTTAGGTCTCCCACTGCTATGTTCTGTAAGTATGACTGTTAGACTCTTGCCTATCCATCATCTGATATAACACTCTGTACATGATGTACATACTCATAACCTCCAAATACTCTTCCCTTAGCATGCCAATTCCTGCGTGAAATGGCTATTTGGTAATGCACCTTTCCAAAGAGTACTGGCACTTGCACACAACAGTATTGTCCCTCACAAGGACACCTCACATCTTCAGTATCTGTTCCATGGGGATCATCTGCAATGACTGTCTTCTTAACTTGTGACATATAGACTACTCAGAGTTGATCTGTGCCTTGCATACAGGGCAATGTGTGACCCTGCTTAATTGCATATGCTGCAAAATGAAGCAAAACAAATACTTGCTTAGCTATGAAGCAGTGATACCACTTTATTCACAATAAAAACAAAAGTAGATAAAAAAACATGTGGACTAAGCACTTTCACCCCTTATAGGGCATCTTTAGAGTCAATGTATTAAACAAACATTCATCTTTTATTTCCCATGCAGCATTACACCATATCCTAAGAAAACACCCCCTAAAAATACATTCTTAAAAATGAGGTGAAAGCACTTAGTCCACATGTTTTTTATCTACTTTTATTTGTTTTTATTGTGAATAAAGTGGTATCACTGCTTCATAGTTGAGCAGGTATTTGTTTTGCTTCATTTTGCAATGTTGTGGAAGTTTGGTGTCTTGGTTCTTGGTTTACCTGGAAGCTTTGAGGCTGAGAGATACCATTATAGAAGCATTTATCAAGGAATTAACATTGCCAGTGCAGGAACTATTGTCTAAATTGGTCACTAATCATGGTGGCAACATTCCACAAGCAATGAACAATACACACATGGATATGTTTACTTTGCACACTCCTATGGCGCCAGAGGAAGTGCATAGTGCAAGTTGGCTGTATGTAGTTTAGAACACTTACCTATGTAATGGTACACACTGCAGATCACAGTATGTGAGGCACACAACACACCTCATGTCTGCTAGTACTATCAGTTTATGACATATAATGCTTGATGCCATCAGCAGGCCTTGTTGTGGTCAATCATTTGGGGTGCCACATCACCCATTAAAATTAAAACACTGCAAAACCCTACCACTTTCTATGTTATTGAGGTGATCATGTTTAGGGCATATGGACATAAAAATACACCAAGTAACCTGGAGTGCAATTAGAACCTCTACTTATCTAGCCTTACACACTATAGCACACAGTATTTAGCGCATGCACCACAGCTTAAGTTGGATACTACACTGTCAGCAGGTAGTCTTAAGGTAGATGACATCATCAGGCCTTGTAGAAGAGGAAAGTTTGGATGCCAGCTGCAAGTTACATGGCCAAAAAGTGCATAAGCATTGTAGGTTGGTAGCCCATGAGGGAATGTCAGTTATTTTGCAGGAGGATACACACCCACATGCACTAAGTAGGCTGGAGTGATATTAGAACCCCTACTTATCTAGTCTTACAACCTATAAAGCAAAGTACTTATTGCATGCGCCATGGCTTAAGTCGGATACTACAATGGCACAAGGTAGTCTTAAGGTGGATGACATCATCAGGCCTTGAAGAGAGGACAGTTTGGGTGCCAGCAGCAAGTTACAGGGCTGATAAGTGCATACGCATTGCATGTTGATACCCAATGAGGGCACATCAGTTGTTTTGCAGGGGGATACACACACACACACACACACACACACACACACACACACACACACACACACACACACACACACACACACACACACACACCAAGTAGCCTGGCATGAGATTAGAACCCCTACCTATGTAGCCTTACACACTATAGAGCACAATACCTATAGCACTCACCGCAGATTAAGTCTGTGGTATGCATGATTGCAGGCACAGTACTTCTGGATTACACACAGTAGGCTTGTGTTTAACAGCATCTGTGGCCTGCAGCATGATATTGCTTCATACTGTTATCTGCATCTAGCATCCTAGCAGTGTGATATCTGTTGTTATCCTAGCTATCTGTGTACAGTTACAAGTAGAGCCATATGTGGCTGTTTGCACTTAGATAGACAAACCTGTGGGCAGGAACAATGTGCCCTGTCCATGTGTGTGTTGGCAACATTACACGTTACACCACCTGCTCACCTGTTTCTGTCTATGTGGTGACATCCAGCTGGCACAGGTATCTGTAGGTAAGTAGATTATGTACTGTTGTGGCCTTACATTGGATCCTTTGAGCAACAGTATGAATGTGTGATAGTGCAGATTTACTCACCATTATTAGAGTATGTAAGACAATATAGACACCCACAGACATATTTCTGTATATAACAGGGATGTATATATAAATATAGCTGTGTATGTGTATGATATTATATGTGCTATGTAGATATATGGGGTGAGTGTATGTATGTATGTTTCGGTTTAATATATATAGCTATATATAAAGGTATATATATATATTTTACACTATATATAGAGAAATATATTATGTATGTGAGTGACAGAGAGTGACAGATGGATACGTATATGTATATGTCTTTTGGTTAGACATATCTATACATAACAGGTCATTTTGATGAAGGGGCAACAGAACTGCACTCATTTTAACCAAAAGTATGGACTTGCCCAGTGGGACTGTCAGTACTTCTAGAGTGACTCCAGACCACACCTATCTGTACTCCAGTCTGGGATTTTGTGTGTTAAAGACATTGATATTTGTCCCTGTTTCTGCAGTACTGCCCTTCACTCAAATTGTACATGGCATTTCCCAGCTGCCTGATGTCATTAATTTGTGACTGAGGTTCAAAATGCTACACTACATACAGACTGATGGTCTGTGAAAACACCAACATAATAATACCTCACATGCAAAAGATGTGAACAATTCCATATTAGAACCAACACCATCACCGGTGCTATCTTCCCTAGCCCACTGAGCCACACAGGCTGCCAGACAGAGAGGAGTCATTCATCACGCAATAACCAGCATAAATATGTACGTTGTTATCCTGCATTAACTGAGACATGCAATGTGTGATCGATTTCTGTGTTACAGCCGTGAGATTGCCTGGTCCGCTGGTATACCATTGCTGATTTTCTGTTAAAGCAGTTATATGGGAACACTGCTGTGTTAGGGGTGGGAGAACAGCAGCACATGATCCGCTGGAATTGTCAATAGTCCACATATCATGTGAGCTCACTGTTTAACATCTCCCTTGACTGATGTAGTGAATATTCTAACCATGAGGCCTAGTGAATATTAAGAAACACATACTATTAGACTGGGTATCTGTATCCCCATGTAGATGTTACATCTGTCCAAACAGCCCACTCTATTTCCTTGCATAACAGCAGCAGATCCATACGTATGATACCATATTATAGTAATCCTTACAATTAGTGTGTAGGTTAGAGACTTACCTTGCGAATGCAGCAGTTGACAGAACTGTAGTTCAGGGTGGACTCTGTCTGATGCAAGCAGTATACAGACAATAAATGGATAGGTGCAGGTTGTGTGGGTTGCCAGGCATCAACTATTTTACTATAGACTGCGAGTACAAGTAAGGTGTCAGACCCTAGGGCCCTAGGTTGTCAGGGAATGTGCTATGTGCTGTCTCTTAGCCAATGCCAGAGTGTACTGGGCATGCCTACATCTGCCTACAGGGACATCATCAGGGGGTTCCTCCTCTGAGTATTCCTTTGACTGTGGCTGTGGTGACCTAGGCACTGGTGGGGAGGCTGTGTATCCCTTCCCTTTGCTGATCCTGCTATAGCTTCTTCCCTGGATCATATTGTGTAGTACGGCACATATGGCTGGAGAGTACTGCAAGCTTCACCAGATATATCAAGGCACCAGAACCATGACTTCAGAAGCCCAAACACATGCTCTATGATGTTGCTAGTTTGTGTGTGTGCCTCATTATGGCATTCATCTGTGGGTGTGTGTATCATCATCCATGGTTCCAAGTGCATAGCCAGCATCCCCCAGTAAATGGCCATGTGGGATGTCCCCCCCAGCTAACATCTGGTACAGCTGTGATGTGTGCCGGATATGGAGTTTGTGATAATTGCCAGGGCTGCCAGTACACACATTCATGAAAATGCCCTGGGGATTACACACTATCTGGCAGTTGATGGAGCGCTACCCCTTGCAGACTAAATAGATTCTACTTTCCTCACCAGGTGGTGCCTTGATGTGTACATGAGTGCAATCTATTGCACCCAGTACCTCAGGGCAGTGTGCTGCATTATAGAAGTGTTGCATATTGCTGGCCCTTGCCTCAGGGGTGAGTGGAAAACAAATTTGCTCACTGGCATGTGGTAACATGGCATCCAGGAAATGATGGAGTACCCTGGATGCTGATGCTTTGAGACCCCCATAATGTCTCCAGTTAGTCTTTGGAAAGTACCTGTAGCTAGTATCCTAAGGGCTACACATACCTTTGTTTCTACTGGGATGGGTTCCCTACTGTTGGCTGTGGATCTGAGTTCAGGGCAGCAGAGCTCAGTGAATTCTTGTAGTATGTCCCTCTCCAGCCTGTAGTGCTCAACAATCTCCAGCTCATGTAGCTCCTGGAAGGTTACCCTGGGCCTGAACACTCTTCTCCTTCTCAGCCTAGGCCTATTGTCAGCAGCACCAGCAGCACTGACTTCAGTATCTAGCAGATACAGATGTAGCAGACCTGCAGCAGCCCATAGCATTTTCTAATGTTAAAATTCCCAAGTGTGTACTCAAATGGTTCAGAGTATTGGAGAAAAATCAGATTGTAGGGTGTATACATACTTTATAGAGCTCTGCTGTAGGTGCAGAACGTGTGATTGGCTAACTATGATGAATTCCACCTGCATAGTATATAATTAACATAATTTAATGGCCCTAGTTTAAGTTAAACAGAGATTAAGACTGATTAATATGTCACTGGCCTTTTAGATACACTCAGCACTGAGGTGTGCCATGCAAATACACGTCCTGTTGGTAAACAAAGCTTAGAAGTTAGTGTACACACCCCCCTGAACAGACACACTCAGGATGGTGGCATGCCACACAAACAGGTGCAGCCAACTTGAAAAGAGCTTAGAAGCCATTAGACACCTCCTCCCCTGATGTCAACTACCTCCTGTGTACACACCAACATGGTTCTCTGTCTACACAAAGGGGATATGTGGCACAATTACCCCTTTCTGCTATTCAGTAACTCCACCTCATTTGCATCATGATCAGTGCCCACAGCCTGGAAACTACACACCTCATAACCCTACCACATTAGCACTAGCACCAATGCACCATTGTAGATACCCCATGCAAGGTCCTGTAACACATTTTTTGTCATATAATATTAATTTTTTTTCCAATTTTTTTTATAAAGCATGTTTGTGCACTGCAGCTCTCCATGAAAACATGCCCAGATTATTAAAAAAAAAAAATTAATTTATCTTATTTCCTTTTTCAGGCACACAGGAGGATAATTTCACTCATATATGTATGTGGTATGCCATTTATGTCCATATATCTACATTTTACAGCCTCTTTTGACTGTCTATATTTTTCTATGTACACTACAGACACTGATGCATGAGATTCACCTGCTTATGAGGTGATTTGCATGCCCCAGAACTTCCCATGTTGGTGCATGCATGCGCGCCGCTCAGCAGTGCTTACTGAATCTAAAACCTACTTACTTTCATGAAAGTAGTGAGGCACAATGCATACATAGTAAAGGATATTTCCTTATCCCCGCTGTACCGTGATTCAGTTAAGTGCACTTTTGTAAAATTGGGTGTAAAAATTAGTTTTGTTTGATTAGAAGTAGACCTATCTATCTATATATAGAGGTTTTTGAGTCTGTCCATATAGGAAAAGTGTTTAAGGCCTAGGATCCTCTTTGTGAGGTACTTTTGCGGCCTCTCCAGTTGTTGCAGGTGTCTAGTGAAGTACATACCAAATGGGGAATTATACTTGATGATTGGCCTAATGAGGGAAGAGTAGAGGGAGACAATGACCTCTTTCTTCCTTGATGGAAAACCCTTAGTAATGAGATGTGCCACATAGAAGGACTTTCTGACCACAGTGGCAACGTGGTAGTCAAAAGAGAAGTTGCTGTCAACCTGTGTTCCCGGATCTCTTATAATGCCTTCTGTGTTCAGTGGACTATCATCAATGTGGTAATTCAAGGGACTTTTTTTTCCCAAAGGGCATGAAGACACATTTTTTTGTCATTGAGCTTAAGGCCATGGTTCTGACACCAGTCATTGGTCTCATTGAGGCCTTTCTGTAGGATGTCAGCATCACTTGGGGAGTTAATAATAGCTCCCAACTTGCAATCATCTGCGGACTTTGTCAGCCAGAGTCCCTTCATGTTAGCCTAGATTTCAGAGAAGTAGATACCAAACAGGAGAGGACCGAGGACCGAACCCTGTGGGACTCCACTCATGACTGGTCGGCAGTCTGACTTGGAGTCAGCTACTTTCACACTGTGGGTTCTATCTTTGAGCCAGTTTGCAACCCACCTAGTGATATAGGGGTTGATGCCTAGCTTAGTAAGTTTTTCCATGATTCTGGAGTGGGGAATGGTATCAAAGGCCTTGGCCAGATCAAGGTAGGCTGTATGAACCACCTTACCTTCATCCACAGCTCTGGTGACTGACTCAAAGAAGTCAAACAAGTTGAGCAGGCATGATCTACCCTTCACAAAACCAAACTGTGTAGGATCCAGAGTTTGGAGATTCCCTATATCCTTGTTTATTATGTCCATGATGATGCTTTCCATAGCTTTACATATCAGACTCTTCAGGCTAATGGGGAACTAGTTCCTGGGGTCTGTAGTCACTCATCCTTTGTGGAGCGGGATGACTGTAGCAGTGCGCCATTCGGTGGAGACAAAGCCTGAGGTGAGGCTGTGATTGAACAGGACACACAGGTGAGGTGCCAGTTCACTCTGTAGTTCATGTAGAACACAGCCAGGGATACTGTCAGGTCCCATAGAAGCTGTATTCTTGGCCTTGGACAGTGCTGTTTTAACCTGTGCAGCAGTAATACTGGGTGCCTGGAAATCTACTGGTATTGTGATTGGTCCTTTTGGGGAGAAAGGGGCAAAGTTAGCACTGAATCTGCTCGACAGTATATTTGCCATATCTGTTGGCTCGGTATAGGAGATACCATTGTGCAGTAGCTCAGAGCAAATCTGGGTATTGTCATGGAGATTCTTTCCATAACTATAGAAGGCCTTGTGGTTGTTTTTACTATCTGCTGCAATTTTGTTTTCATAGCTAGCTTTAGAGGATTTGATGAGGGATCTCAACCTTTTGCTGAGGCTGACAAGAGAGTCTTTCCAGTCTTGGGACTTCACCTTTTTCCGCATCAGTTTCCTCCTTCTGTTGTAGAGTTTGTTTATGGCAGTGGACCGCCAGATTGGCTTCCATTTTTTTCAATGCAAAACACCAACAAAATAAGTTTGGCAAAAACAAAACTGAAAGACTAATATTGAGAGAGAAAAACTTTTTCCTCTCTTGATATTAAAGCTAAAACCCCTAGTAACACTAACCTCAAATTTGTCTGAAGATTGGCAGTGTAACGGGGAGGTTTTAATTATGGTAAGTTATAGGGTTATGGCTGGGGGAAGGGGCAGCATTAGGGTTAGGGTTAGCACCCATTATTAAAGTGCACCACTTTTTCCAACTGCACTGCAAGCAATGGATTACAGTGATATCAATGATTCTCCAATTACTTTCTCAGCTCATTTCAGGGACATGGGGATCTGGAACCTATCTCTGCACTCTCAATCAGCAAAGCAGTGAGGCATATTGTGTATGTGGCACTATTAAATAGATGTGAATGTCAAGCACTTCACAGCCTTAATGGAAGTACTGAAATGTTATTTTATTTCTTACAATTTACTTTGTTATTTTATAGCAGAAGGCAGCTCTGCTTTGCATTTCCTAATAGACTCTATAGAATACCTATACAAAATATAATTCAAAGGCATGGGGTATACAGTTGTATGTCCCACTGATATAAACGAGGCAACATTTTGCTTTTCCTGTTACCTCAGTCTAACATGCCTTTTGTCTCAGCTATATATGACTTTGTTTCGTAATTAACCAAAACAAACGGTTCTGCCCCATTCATTTTAATCATGTCCACAGATGTATTGTGACTATCATAATGCTGAGGTCTGTGTTCATTGTCCACATAAACAAGAGTGTTTTTCCAATATTAAATAATAAAGGCAATATCACAATGTAGAAGACAAGTACAATATTTCTGCGATGGATAGAAGGAGTCTAGCATTATTGCAGGTAGTTTTCCAGTTGCTTGACTTAATAATAAATCATTCTGTCATGCTATGTTGTACTGCCAGCCAGGTACTGCATCAATTATCAGAGTACTTATTTTCTTATTTCTTACTTCTCTTGGTTAAGTTGATGTTATCACACACACACATTCTTATAGGAATACGCAATGATCAGATGTGGAAAAACATGAAAACACGAAGAGTATAGAGTATTGCCAGCATCTGTAGTATCATGTGAGCTGTGACATGGCAGTCAAAAAGAACAGCAGCTATTTTGTTTTTATCAAATGTATATCAATTATAATTCCATAGAAACAGTGACACTTATAGAGTGACACAACAGCCTGGTGGTTAACGCAGATACCATTACCAGATACCCATTTTTTTTGTATGAACACATCGACCAAGCACTACATAACAGCATCTAGTGGTTAAGTTCCTTAAGTGTCTGCTTCCATGCACTAATGGACATGGAAAATAATGCAGTCTTTGTTCAGTAAGTATCACTGTTGCAGAGACTAGCAATTTACACAAGGGTTAGGCTGGCACCTTCGACTTCATCACAAAGCAACAACATGTAAGGCATTTAAAAAAATGCTATTTTATATGAGAAAGGGGACAAAAACTGTAATGTCTCTAAGCTGCATACTGAACTGCCAGTAACAGAATTCTGAGGACTGCAAAATATTGATGCATCTTGAAACTTGAGCTGCAAGTTTTGTCTTAGTTTCAGAAATACTGCAAACTGTTCACCAATAGCATTACTGTGAAAAAACAGCATATATGATTGAGTCATGAAACTGCCCAGTATTCAGCACATTTGTAACACTGTGGATCAATACTCAGGAAAATGAGGAGATGTTCACAAAGTCGCCAACCAATAGACCCTGACATGTCTACTGCAGGTTATTACAGCTCTACTTGAAGGCTCTGATACTGCCTTTCTGTACCACACCGTAAACACAGAACACAGTATAAATGCCTGTAAAAACACACAGACATACCAGTAAGCATACTTAGTTATGTCATATCTTGACATGAAGCAAAATATGCAATATAGTGTGTAGATCACTTACCAACATTGGAAGTGTAGTGAAGTACAACTAGGTGCTGTGTAACAACACAAAGCAGTGGTAGTTGCTGAACCCATAAATGGAATACAAACAAACTGAGAGACACTGACATAGGCACAATAGTTAATCATACACTGTGTAAAGCCAGTTTTCTGTAGGCCAGTAAGATGTGACAGAAGTGATATGGGGTGGAATTGTGTGATGCCCTATGAAGCTAAATCAGTAAGTGTCTTGACATATGCCCAGCAGAATGTTGTAGTAGCTGAGCATTGTTATTTAGACCCCTTTGCCTGACCTCTTCAGGGGCTAGGGCCTTTCACCATGCAACAATAATGTTGCAGAAGTCACCACCATGAGATCTGAGAGATGCCACCTGTATATTTATCTCAAACACTGACCATAAAACCAGTTAAATTCTTAGTTTGGCCTGCATTACCTTAATTGCTTTCTCATTAGACACTTAATGACCCAACATGCCTAGTGCTCTGCAGCCCGGCCATCCCTGTTTCTCCCTTACATACACTGATACAGCCTTTTCTCACATACACCCTACTGTTTGGAACTCTCTCCCTAACAACCTTCACCTTCTTTTCCCACTTACCTTATTCACCAAACAAGCTGAATTGCTTTTACTACATTTATTTATTGCACAGCAATATAAACTTTTAAAGTGCTTTCTTTAACCCTTCAAGACAAAGTTACATGGAGCATATTTTGCCATAAGCAGTAATAACTATTGTTTGTATATAGCTGTGTCTAGCCTTACCTTTTAGAGTTCTTAGTATACATTGCCCTGTATTGTAATCTTATTTCTTTCATTTTACTATTTTTGCAAGTAGGATTATAACTAAACAGGGGCTTCAGTAGTAATCTATGAAATAAACCAAATTTATTTTTTCACAGCAACCCACTGAGTACGGAAAAAGTAATCAGAGACCTAGGGACCCAAGTCAACAGTGACCTCTCATTTGACACCCACGTTGCCAAAGTGGTTAGAAAAACATTCTACCTTGCACACCTTATCACGAAGGGATTCACATCCAGATCCAAGGATGTCATTGTATCCCTATACTCCTCCCTCATCAGACCCATGATTGAGTACAATGTCCCATTTGGTATGTACCTCACCCAGCATTTGCAACAGCTGGAGAGACCACAAACGTACCTCACCAAGAGGATCAAGGGTCTCCAACATATGTCTTATTCTGCCAGACTAAAGAAACTCCAGCTCTATTCAGTAGCATACATCCTGCTCAGAGGTGATCTCTGCCTGATGTACAAGGCCATGTCCAATCAGGAACTGATGGACATGCTCCACCTCAAAAAATCCAAATCCATCAGGACCACGAGAGCTAAAGACTTAAACCTCGGCACAAGTATGAATAGGACATGCTGGAGGGATAGATTCATAACCCAGAGGCTTCCCATGCTCTGGAACAAGATCCCAGTTCATGTTAGGCAGAGACCCTCACTGACTCTCTTCAAGAGAAATCTTGATGAGTGGATGGGAGATCGTAAGTTTACCCCAGGGGTCACATCTGTGTCACTACTAGACAGGGGCACAGTAAACTAATTCTATTATATAAGGGGACCTTCACTGTGTCACTACTAGACAGAGGCACAGTATTCTAAATCTGTTCTGTGCATTTTTGTACCACTTCATGGGGTGGCGAAAGCCACATCACTATGGCTAAGCTTACAAATGCCCCAGGGCAGATAGCCTAGTACTAAACTATGAAACTATGAAACTTATTTATTCATTTATTTATATATTTATTTGTTTAGATTTTCGGGCCAGTCCAGTGTTACAGAAGAGTAAACCAACACATGAGATATACAAAATTAATGACGATTATGATAAGACTCGGATAAAAGAACACATCTGACAATAATAAAATGGTTGCTTTGTGGTACTCTTTGTTTCTTATTTCAGCTTCTTCTGTCAATTACATTCTCCTTCCACTGTTACTGTTGGGTTTGCTTACAATATTATGTATTATTTGATTTAACTTGTTATTGTGATTGTATGTCATGTCAAATTATTATTCTAAGTCTTTATTTCTAGCCTGCATTGTAATATGACTATATTGTACCAACAGAAGTATTTATTTATTTATCACTGGGTGTTTCCTGACAAAGTCACATGGGCTAATGGGACATTACCCATAGATGTCACAGTATTAACATGAAATAATATGTGCAGTTAACAATAAAGCAAAACGTGAGACTAGTGATTGTCATATAGTATTGTAGAGTCACAATACTTCACAGGGGAGAAATGCATATAGCAGCTATTGGTTGCCATGTTTGCAAGGAAATCCATTAATCATAAATATTACTAAGTTTTCAACATTAGTTGGATGGTATTTTAAAATGTTTCATTTACTTTTACTGAGCTACATTGTTGTATCAAATGAATTCAAAAAAATCTTCAGTCCTCTTAGTAAACTAGTTGTACATGCAATTCTACAACACAAAGCAACAACTTTTGAAATACATTAAATGCATTTTATTCATGTACAAATTTGTAACAGTTGTCACTTGCTACCCTTAAAACCTACAGTGTGAAAATGTATCAGCTTCAAGGAATCCACAAAGTTGGGTATTTAAGCTAGTGAAGGATTAAGTCATTCTGGCCTGATGTGAAAATAGACACTCTGTCACCTGGATAAATGATATATACATGGTTCATGAAGCAAGATAGAAAGAGCAACAGACCCTCGCTGCCAAAACAACACTATTATCACTAAATAAGGAATAGAAAAATATTGCATAACACGCTAACTGCAGCACAAGAGATCATAAAAAACTCCTCAAATATACACCAGCTTGCAACACAGTGCACATACAATCAACAGTCACTCATTTAAACATACACACACAGCAGACTATTAAGCACATGCACACACTCATATATCACATACACCCAAACCACAAAACAACAGTACACGTACCACTCACACAGCATTTTTTGTAGGGTGCAAGTCTCCCCTGCCCCCCTCCACCACTAACTTATATGTAGCTCCATGATAACACAAATGCAGATTAAAGGGCATATATGCTTGTAAGATAACACCACTACTGCATCACAACCACTCACAACAAACAACACATTCACATATAAACATACACATTCATCATATACTAAACAACTACTCAAACATACGTACCAAACACCAGTGCTACCACACACACACACACACACACACACACACACACACACACACACACACACACACACACACGCACACACCCAACATTATGTACTTACCTCACACCAGAACACAATATAGGTGATTACTTCAAACTCACTATCATTAACACTTGACCATTCTCACTTGTGATTCCTTTATCACACCATACAATACACAATAACCTGATTACCCAATGAGATTCATACTGACCCAGACAATGTTAATGGTACTCTATGTAATGATGCTACATGAAATTAGAGAATCAGTGGCAGTACTCCTGTGGTGAGAATGCCTGCCTTGTTAAACCACTACAAAGTCAGATTATACATAACCTTCCTACTTACACAGCTTAGTACCATCCTTATGTCATTCGTAAGTAAGTCTTCTGTAACTTGTCACAGGCTGAAGCTGAGACCACAGAAAAATTCTATGCTGTAAGCTAAGGGTGGAAACACATCACAATTACATAATTTTTACATCAGTACCGTGATATATGACACATGGCAGCAGTGTTACAGATGCACTCCTGTAACTATCACATACTACAGTCCTATACAGCAGTGCCTTCACAGTGCCATTGCCTATGTAATGTACAGCTTTCATGCACTGAAACAGAACTGAACAAAAATCAGTGAATCTCTTACTCGTGAATGGCACATGGTGCATCTACTCCTTTTTACTGCAGATGATATTGGTATTGCATTTCAAAGAACATTGGAGTCTAACATCACAGGTTGAACTGCTATACATAATCTCATCTTCACTGTGCCAAGTAACCTGATAAATTTCATTGCACCACAAATACTCCAAGAAATCATCAGTATCAACACTAGGTGCACAAATATTTAGTTACTTATTTTGTTAGTTAGTTATCATTTGTTGACTGGGTACAGCCCACTATTCTAGTAGTCTCTTTTCAGGAGAGACCCGAAAGGTAGTTATACTACTAGGGGAAATTTGTTCAGAACATGGGTAATTTCCCCTACTCTTTTTGATAGATGCAATGGAATCTTTTACATCTAGCTGAACTACCACCAACTCAAACAGATGTGGTCTCAGTTTAACATCTCATCTGAAGGACAGCAGACTTAGAAATGCAGCACATCCTCATGCTGAACTGCAGTGTCAGCAATCCATCTTCCTGGTGTAGGAATAGAACTCACAGACTTCTGCACCAAAGTTAGTATGCTAGTTGTTGTGCCACTGACACTATTAAATATACCTGAAAGCATAAAGTACAGCTATAGCATATGAAGAGTAAGATTTGAATATAGATACAAACTGGTAAAGTATGGCTCCAAATGCATTAAGCTCAAGCTTACTGCAAAGAAATTCTACACCTTTGTGGTATGAGACACTCTAGCCTTCTGCATGCCTTTGTGTGCATCATTGTAAAACAGCTGCACCTCAGAAATCTACAAATATCTGGGGAGCACTGTGTGCCATACATCCTGAAAAGACACAGTTAAATAATATACCCAGACTGGTTTGACTCTACAACACATTCTGCTGTCTCTGCAATGCTGCATATACAAACAATGGGAGTGTAAGGCTGGATTATTTATTTATTCTTTGTTGACTGGGTTAGTTTCACTAGGCTAGTAGCCTCTATTCAAGGGAGATCCAAGGTGGTATTTGTGCTACAATAGGAAATTTGGCAGGGGCATTGGGAAGTGTCTCCTACTCGTCATTGTAGCAAGTGAGATCCATTTTGTAGGAGCACTTCCTGTTTCCATTCCAGGCACAGAGGTGGCCCAGAGAAACTGGGAGGCAGATGGAGAAATAAGGAGATCATGGAGAAGTGAAAGAAATGGAGGAGAAAGCAAATATCGAGGCCACAGAATATGTGCAGGATTCTGAGGAGATTGTTCAAAGAAATCTGTTTGATGGAGATGATTCAGCAAATGACAGATGTGTCATTACAACCCTTCAGTCAGGAGGGTTGCAGGTGGATTTACTTAAAGAAATAGTGATGTAGATTGAGCCAAAAAATGAAGGAGATGTTTCCTTGGGGGGGACATAATGGAGAAAATACAAAAAGATGATGCAGAGACAATCATGAAGAACAGTGGTGAAATGGAAAAGAAAACTTGTAGAAATAGAAAATAAGGCAGAAGGGGAGTAGCAGAAAAGAAGGCAGAAGAAAATGAAAAGCAGAAGTACATAGTAAGGACTGAAAGTAAAGAAGACAAATAAATAGATGAGTATGAAGTATGGGACAATTTGATAGCTCTTGGGGTAAAAGCACATGAGGTAAGAGCATTTATTATTATTAACAAAAAGACATTTTGTGACATTATATATATGACAGAGTATGAAAAAAGAAAGGCTGTAACTCATGATATCTTTATGCAGTAAAAGCATTTAACAGGGAAACAAAAAAGACAATTTATGTACAATTTCAGACAAAGGTAGAAAGAAAGACTTTGAAAGACATTTATTGTAAAAGTTTATGACAAACGGGGTTGAGACTGTAATATTGTGTTAATGACAAAAAGAGAAAAAAATGATACTTATACTAAGCATGATAAAATGTGGAGGGGAATATGGGTGTCATAAAATAATGGGGACAATAAAAAATGTGTTTTTTACTTTTGTGGAAAAGAAGGATATTTGATAAGTAACGGAGACAAAAGAAAACGTTATATGTGTGAGGAAATGAGACATGATGCAAAAAACTGTGACTTGAAATGCTATAACTGTAACAAAAGTGGACATTTATGATGGATTGCAAAAATAAAAATAAGACTAAAGAAAAATGTGAATGTGAATCACATGCAAATGAGGCAGGTAGAGTGATCCAGCAAGCAGATAGGCAGCCTTGCAGACCCTGTGTCAGTGTCCATAGTGTACACGGAAAAATTCAATGTACAGGAATGTAGACAGACAAAAGGGGCTATAAAAATGTAGATGGATGGACAGAAATGGCATACCACACACAAATATGAGTGAAAATATCCTCTGTGTGTCTCAAATGTTACCGAAAATATGTTAAAATAATGTTTTTTAATAATCTGGACAAGTTTGTGCAGTGTGCCGTAGTGTGCAAACACGCCTTTAAAAAAAGTGGAAATAAAATTAATATTATGAGACAGAAATGTATTACAGGACCCTGCATGGAGTATCTACAATGGTGCATTGGTGCTGTTGCTAATATGGTAGGCCTTGGAAGTGTGTAGTTTCCAGGTTGTGAGCACAGATCCCTATGCAAATGAGGTGGAGTTACTGAATATCATAAAGGGGTAATCATGTCTGCATACTCCCTTCTGTAGGAAGAGAACCATGTTGGTGTCCACACAGGAGGTAGCTGACATCAGAAGAGCATGTGTCCAATAACTACTAAGCTGAATGGGGCTTAGCTGCACCTGTTTGTGCAGCGTGTTGCCATGCTGAGCATGGAAGTCTGGTGTGTGTGTGTGTGTGTGTGTGTGTGTGTGTGTGTGTGTGTGTGTGTGTGTGTGTGTGTGTGTGTGTGTGTGTGTGTGTGCACTGCCTTGTAAGCTTTGCTTACCTATGGGGCATGCGTCTGCATGGCGTGCCACATTGCTGAGAGTATCTAAAAGGCAATGATGTATTAATTAGTTTTGATCCTTGTTTAACTTAAACTAGGGCCATTAAATTATGTTAATGGTATACTAAGCAGGTGCAATGCATCATAGATAGCCAATCACACAGGCAGCACCTACAGTAGAGCACAATAACATATGCATACACCCTACAATCTGATTTTCCCCCCTACTCTGCACCATTGGGGATTTTAACTGAAAGAATGCTAGGGGCTTCTGCCCGTCTGCTCCATCTGTATGTGCTAGATGCTGAAGTCAGTGTTGTTGCTACTACTGACAATAGGCCTAGGCAGAGAAAGAGAAGTGCTCAGGCTCAGGGTAACCTTCCAGAAGCTACATGAGCTGGAGATTGTAGAGTGCTACAGGGTAGACAGGGACATACTACAAAAAACAAAACACCAGAGGCCAGCATAAATAGTCCAAAACTTTATTATAGTGATCTTGGAGGATATAAAAATATCCCAAAATAAATCCAAATCCAAACCGGTTTCGGCAAATGCCTTCTTCAGTGAAAAATAATCATGTCAATAAACACAAACCTACTGAATATTTATATGATACACCAGCCAATGGCTATCAATGGTATGGTCCATACCCTTATTTTTTTAAATACAAAATACTGTTGTAATAATATGTATAAATAACAACATATTCGTGGTAATTAAAACCACCTTAACATCCAATAAATATTGGTATATGTATATGGATGTTATTTAAAAAAATATTATCCATATAATTATAAGAAAATAATGTATTTAATGTGTGATGGTAGATATATGGTTGTGAACTGCTGTTAATTAACTGCATCAGAAATAAACTAACAAATGGCATATGCATGATATTAACATATAAAACGCTAGGACTGACCAAATAATACAACATACTGGCTAACCAACAAAATATGTTAGTATAAATAATACATTAAGGAGATATCCATATGAGTCAAGTAATACATAAATCAATGTGTATATAAACAATATACTTATCATAAGTGGTCATTTAGACCAGGTGGAAACAAGGCTCCAAGATGGATAATCCAGTACTTTTCTTTATGGCTCAGTATGTTTTGCCATCCCTGTTGATTATTCCTGTTACCAGTGATTCTGTCAATAACAGTAAACATAAACTTTGCTGTGGGGTATTTAATAGTATGTTGATAAAGAGCATTTGTGGGTTTCTTATTCCGAATATCACTCCGATGTTCACCTATTCTTATTCTAAGTGATCGTGATGTTTTTCCCACATAGAAGGCAGAACACTGGCATGTGGCCAAATATATAACCCAGCTACTTGAACAATTAGCAAATATCCTGAGATTATAAACGTTACTAGTGTTAGAACTCGTAAATTGTTTCAACTTATTCACCTGGTTACATGAAGAACAATGACCACAAGGGAAAGTTCCCAAAAGTTCATCCCCTGCCTATTTGCACAAAAACATGGCCCCAAGATGGCTTCGTATTAAGCTTCGACCCATGGTCAGCAGATCTGAACAGAGGTTGACCAATGAATGGAACCAGGCGTTACAAGATGGCTCTATGACTTTTGTAAAAATTTTGGCTTCATACTATGAAAGGATTATTGATACTAATGTATTGGAAGTCAAAACTTTGAGTGCAGAATGTAAAACATTTAATTCCACAACCAATTATCAAAATTTGGTGGTGGGGTTGTCCAAGGAATTAACCACATATGACAAAATGACTAAGGATAGGAAGATCAAAAAATTCAATCATGATATTATGGACTATAATAAAGGACATCCTTTTGAAATTCAAAGATCAGTGAGATTTCAGGAATCTCATCCTGGAATCCCTAGGGGCAGGACCAGAAAAAGACCAAGATCTATACTAAAACATAGTGACAAGTCTTATACCAGCACCTCGGGGTAGGAGTCCTCATATACTGATAGTGAGGGTACATCCTTGGTTGATTCACCCATAAAGAAAAAAAACAACATTAATGTCCCTTTAGAAGGGGTAGCAAATACAGAGGGGGGTGGAAACATACCAATCGCAATAGGTACAGAATCCATGGAAGGATTGATTCAAACTTTACTGAAATAACAAAAACTAATTGTAGCAATGTTTTAAATCTATCTAATACCATACTAACTGATGACCAACAGCAATTACTCAATAAAGGATTGGGATTTGGACCCAGTTTCTTTTCTGATCAATATAAAATTGCACAAGATGTTTTCAATTTCTGTCGCTGTCTTAACCTAAAAATATTTTTTTCAGAACAAAATACAGCTAATTCTCAAAGATCTGCTGAATTTCGATTTCATAAATCATCTTTTCAACCACCCATGAATAAAAATGTAGCTATTTTTCAACAAGCTGTATTAAGGGACCTACATTTTCCACATTTTGAATCTCATATTTTACAGGATAATGTTAACACGTCTGAGAAAAAAGCTCTAATTGAACTTAAAGATAATCACAATATTGCCATACTCCCAGCGGACAAGGGAGGGGCAGTGGTTATTTTGAATATGGATTATTATATTCAAGAAGGGCTTAGACAATTATCAGATTCTGTATGTTATATGTACATGGGAATTGATCCTACACCAAAATTTAAAAAGAGATAGATGCATTTTTAGATTCAGCAGTGGAAGAGGGCATTATAACACTTAATACAGCTCAACATCTTAAGGTAAATGATCCCTCTAAACAGATTTTGTATTTACTTCCTAAAATACACAAATCTATTACTAACCCTCCAGGTAGGCCCATAGTATCTGGAAATGGCTCACTCACTGAACCACTATCAGTGTTCCTAACTGAACAGCTCAAACCATTACTCAAACAAGTTAGGGCTAGGATACAGGATACCACACATTTTTTGCGAATTATACAGGATACACAACTGGAACCTCATTGGCTTATGTGCACTCTTGATGTTAAGTCCCTGTATACGAGTATACCACACTGGGCTGGGCTGCAGGCTCTGCAATATTGGTTGGAGAAGGCTGAACTGTACCCACCGAGTTTCAATACACTCATTATCTGCATGTCCGAGCATGTGCTTAGTAAAAATGTCTTATACTTCCAAGGAGAGTGCTACTGGCAACTACGGGGGATGGCCATGGGGGCATCTTTTGCCCCCATATATGCTGATCTTTTTATGGCCTACCTTGAGGAATGCCTTATTTACAATCCAATGCACAACATCTATATGGTTGAGATTGACATCTGGAGGAGATACCTGGACTATTGCTGGATGGTGTGGCGTGCTGATTCATCATATCTATATGAGTTTGTGGAATATCTTAACAGTAACATCTGGGGAATTGAGTTTTCTGTTACCTTTCATTGTGACACCATTAATTTTCTGGATGTTACTATTTATAGAAATGATGATCGCACTTTGAGCACAAAAATTTACCGTAAATATCCACAATATAATACATTACTGCATGCTTCTAGCATGCATCCGCGCCACACCATCCACAATATCCCCAAATCCCAATTTCTCAGAATCAAATGTATTAGCTCCTCAACTATTGATTGTGAGGATGCTAAAATTGATCTGGAAAATAGATTCTTGGAGAAGGGGTATCATACTACTGATATTGTATCCGCTAGTACATGCTCGGACAGGCAGAATAGGAATACATTGCTTGAATATAGGGACCGTACATTGAATCCACAAGATACCATCATCAGATTCATTACTACATTTGGTAGGAATCATCAGGTGATAAGAAATGTTTTGAATGATAATTGGAATATTCTGATGGCTAATGATTTTCTTCATGATACTTTAGGAACAAAATGCGAGTTGTCATATAGGAGGGGCAGAACTCTGGGATCCCTGTTCTCCCACTATAAATAGAGGGAAAGTGGAGGAGCCAAATATAAACAATTGACAATAGCAGGGGATGAACTTTTGGGAACTTTCCCTTGTGGTCATTGTTCTTCATGTAACCAGGTGAACAAGTTGAAACAATTTACGAGTTCTAACACTAGTAAAGTTTATAATCTCAGGATATTTGGTAATTGTTCAAGTAACTGGGTTATATATTTGGCCACATGCCAGTGTTCTGCCTTCTATGTGGGAAAAATATCACGATCACTTAGAATAAGAATAGGTGAACATTGGAGTGATATTCGGAATAAGAAACCCACAAATGCTCTTTATCAACATACTATTAAACACCCCACAGCAAAGTTTATGTTTACTGTTATTGACAGAATCACTGGTAACAGGAATAATCAACAGGGATGGCAAAACATACTGAGCCATAAAGAAAAGTACTGGATTATCCATCTTGGAGCCTTGTTTCCACCTGGTCTAAATGACCACTTATGATAAGTATATTGTTTATATACACATTGATTTATGTATTACTTGGCTCATATGGATATCTCCTTAATGAATTATTTATACTAACATATTTTGTTGGTTAGCCAGTATGTTGTATTATTTGGTCAGTCCTAGCGTTTTATATGTTAATATCATGCATATGCCATTTGCTAGTTTATTTCTGATGCAGTTAATTAACAGCAGTTCACAACCATATATCTACCATCACACATTAAATACATTATTTTCTTATAATTATATGGATAATATTTTTAAATAACATCCATATACATATACCAATATTTATTGGATGTTAAGGTGGTTTTAATTACCATGAATATGTTGTTATTTATACATATTATTACAACAGTATTTTGTATTTAAAAAAATAAGGGTATGGACCATACCATTGATAGCCATTGGCTGGTGTATCATATAAATATTCAGTAGGTTTGTGTTTATTGACATGATTATTTTTCACTGAAGAAGGCATTTGCCGAAACCGGTTTGGATTTGGATTTATTTTGGGATATTTTTATGTCCTCCAAGATCACTATAATAAAATTTTGGACTATTTATGCTGGCCTCTGGTATTTTGTTCATTTTGGTTTGGCCGAGCATGCTGTACGAGTGAGGCATTGTGTTTTGACATACTACAACAACTCAGTGAGTTCTGCTGCCCTCAACACAGACCCAGAGCCAACAGAGAGGAACACATCCTAGTGGAAACAAAGATATGTGTAGCCCTTAGCATAATAGCCACAGGCACCTTCCAAAGATCAACTGGGGACATGATGGGAGTCTCACAGGCATCAGCTTCCAAGGTACTCCACCAGTTCCCGGATGCCATGCTACCACATGCCAGTGAGCACATTTATTTTCCCCTCACTCATGAGGCGAGGGCCAGCAATATGCAACACTTCTACTGTGTAGCACACTACCCTGAAGTACTGGGTGTCATAGATTGCACTCATGTACACATCAAGGCACCACCTGGTGTGGAGGGTAGAATCTACGTCATCTACAAGGGGTACCACTCCATCTACTCCCAGGTCATTTGCAATACCCAGGCAATTATCGTGAATGTGTGTACTAGCAGCCCTGGCAGTTATTTCGACTCCCATATCTGGCATGCATCACAGCTGTACCAGAAGTTTGCAAAGGGGTACATCCCACATGGCTATTTACTGGGGATGCTGGATATGCAGTGGAACCGTGGATGATGACACCCATCAGAAATGCACACACACCCATGGAAAAATGCCATAGTGAGGCACACACACAAACTAGGAGCATCACAGAGCATCTGTTTGGGCTGCTAAAGTCATGGTTCCAGTGCCTTGGTATATCTTGTGGAGCCCTGCAGTACTCTCCAGCCACATGTGCACATATGTTCACAGTATGTGCCATGCTACACAATATGATCCTGTGGAAACAGCTGCAGCAGGATCAGCAAAGGGAAGGGATGCACAGCTCCCCACCAGTGGCTAGGTCACCACAGCCACAGTCACAGGAGGACTCAGAGGAGGAACCCCCTGATGATGTCCCTGTAGGCAGACATAGGCATGCCCAGTATGCTCTGACACTGGCTAACAGACAACGTATAGCACACTCACTGACAACCTAGGGCCCTAGGGACTGACACCCTACTCCAACTCATACAAATATATTAAAATAGCTGATGCCAGGCAACCCACACAATCTGTACCTATCCATGTATTGGCTGTGTACTGCTTGTATTACACAGAGTCAGCCCTGAACTACAGCTCTGTGAACTGCTGCATTTGCAAGGTAAGTGTCTAACCTACATGCTAATTGTAAGGATTACTATAATATGGTATCATATGTATGGATCTGCTGCTGTTATGGAAGGAAATATAACTGGGACAAAAACAAAGTTCTGGAACCCACGAGTATCTGCAACAATATTTCTTTATTTTCAAGTTAAACTTTTGCAGAAACAAACTGCTTCATCAGGCATCAAGATTCAAACTGAATAAAACTTCTTATATACCAGCCAGATTACTAACACTTCAATTAAACAATAATAATTATCCAACATCCAATAAAAACAGTAATATGCAAAAAACAACAATATATGAAACAACAATATAAATATAATAAACAATATATATATATATATATATATATATATATATATATATATATATAATTTTAATGTATTTTATTTCTCATATCATAAAGAACTGGTATATATATATATATATATATATATATATATATATATATATATATATATATAATTTTAATGTATTTTATTTCTCATATCATAAAGAACTGGTTTTAAGCTAAAAAAAATCATTCAGTCCTGGGGAGACTTAGGACATTAAAATGCAAAATTCATTTGCATTCTTCTGTTTCTGTTATATTTTTCTTATCTCCTCCTCTAATGTTCACTAGAACAGTATGTAAAATCTCATACTTAAAAGCATGCATATCACCATGATCTAAAAATGTCTTTATAACGCATTGTTCTCTTTTTGTCTCTTTGTATCAGACATATGGCTACAAATCATTTCCTTGAGTTTTTGATTAGTTTTTTCCTATGGGGAACACAGGACATTTGCAACATATAGCAATATGCACCACATCTTTGGTATCACAATTGCCAGTAGCTTCTAGGTAAAATATATTTCCAATTATAGGATGTATTATAGACTTATTTGCATATCATATTTACAATATACACACTTATTGCATTTAAATGTTCCTTTCCTATCAGTATACTGAAGTGACATTTTGGTCTATTCTTTATAGTAAAGCTTGTCCTTTAAAGTGGCCTCTCTTTTATAACTATAAAAAAGTGGGACCTGCTTCATAGATTTCTTTTAGTTCAGGTACCTGAGAGAGAATTAACCAATATTTATTAACAGTATCCTTAATTTTATGCATATTTCGATCATAGGTTAAAACATACCTACAGCCATTAAATCTTTTATATGTATTTTTTAACTGATGGCTGTTAGTGGTGTTGGAAAAAATAGGTAAATGAAGTGTATTCTTTTCTTTTAAAATATTGTTTTTAATTTGTTTAAGTGCTTCCTTCTTACGTTTTCCATTTGTTCTAGTTGAAGACTCAAAACATCATCCTGTGTATCATTTGATTTTTAACAATATTGTCACACATAAAGTAAGGATGCATGCTATCCCTCACTAGATAGGTACACCTTTTGACTGCTTTTGTTATATAACATGGTTTCTAAGCCCCCTTTTGTGTTTTTCTTTAAAGCAATATCAAGAAAAACTATCTGCCTACACTGAATATTTTTCTTGAATTTAAGGAAGGATGTGGTACTGTGCAGATGTACAATAAAATTATTTAGTTCATGTAATGATCCATGCTAAATTAAGAAAAGGTCGTCCACAAACATTTTGTAAAATACTACATTCTTGAATGACAGAATAACTGTAATCTCCCAAGAATTCATAACTATATTTGCATAAGTGTTTGCCACGGGCATACCCATAGCAACACCATTTATTTATTTGTAGATTTTTATCTTGGAATAAAAATACATTGTTAGCAAGAACACTATTCAACAAATTACAAATCAAACCAAAATTCATACCCTTCAAGTCTGGTTGACATGCTACATAATTCCTCACCATTTCAACACCTTCAATATTTGGGATACATGTAAATAGAGAATCCCCATCCAATGTTACCATATAGCAAGTAAGTAAATCATTCTTGTTTGTCCATTTATGTAACTGTTGTAAAAACTCTGTTCAGTCTCTAATAATAGTGATGGATGTAGCTAATACTCATTTTAATTGACCTTCCAAAAAGTTGGAGATGGGTTAAGTGAGCCATCATCTATTGTCCTAGCAGGGAAGCAACTTTCATAACTTCAGCAAGGATGAATATGATGCTATAAAGTTGCTTTATTCCAATGAAAATATGGTGATTAAACCAGGCTGATAAGGGGGGATTTGTGGTTGTGTTAGATAAAGAATACTATGTAAATTCAAGGTTAAATATACTTGATTCTATAGACTATTCATGTATTACAAAGCATGTTGCTAATGGTATACAGAAGTATGTAAATGAATATATTTTAGATATGTGTGAACAAGGATGGATCTCTAAACAAATATCTGATTATTTATATGTTGAAACAGCTGTTTTTCCCATTATCGATAGGGTACCTAAAATACATAAAGATCAGGTAGATCCACCAATGCTTCCAACTGTGTCATCTTCCCTAACATGTTTGTCTGTGCTCTGTACAGACACCTTGCATGACTCTCTTCATGCAACATGCTGGCAGTAACTGCAATACTCACATGCGCAGTGGACAACTAGCATATAGTGCAAAGCAGTAGACCCAGATCTCTGTGTCCTGTCACCTGAAATGCCGATAGAAGTTATCATGGATACGAGCACTACCACTGTCATACACCGACTGACACTAGACCAAACACTGTTACATTTGCTGAAGGCCATAGCATGCCTAAAGACTGTAACCGGCAGAGCCCATTGCCTGTTACACTATGCAATGGATGACAGAATTATTTCTCACTCCACCAACCCTGGCCTGACAAGGAGGTCTTTGATAATAGTAGGCCAGCAGACCTTTCTAGAAACTGTGCACATTATGTACAGAGTGTTATGGCAGCTGGAGGATAGGCAAGTGTCTGATGGTTATACTCTGGGAAGATAGCACTGGGAGACCTACGCTGCAATGACGCCACTCACCAGTGGAGTTCACCATTCTTCATTATTGGCATACCCCTTCTAGCCATTCCCTCCCCACAGTCATAACCACTGTCAGTGACCTCTCACTGAGTACGTTAGCAGGTGATTGCATATTAAGAGCTGTCACCAAATCCCACACAGAACCAACAGTTATCCAGGATGGCCTAAGACACACAATCAGTTGTAGTTTGAGGCACTGACAAAGACTACATGCCAACAACTGCACAATACTATCCTTTGGGAAGACATCCACCCCTGGAAAATATTATAGTGTCCACAAACCGCACACAGTTGAGCCAGTACACATGCAGTTATGGACATAGAGAGTAATGTAGCCTTTCCCTTTCAAGGGTTGGTCAGATGTGGAGATGCAGTCACTGTTGTATAAACTATACAGACAGGTATGGGATGGAAATCACAGACTGTCACTGCTATACTGCATGTGGCAGTCATCACACCTATCATTGTGTGCAATGGCACCCTTGCTAGGTCACTACTCAGGCATATCATGCAACAGTTGCAGCCAAACAGGTTCCATGGTACACCAATACACAGTGTAGATAACATGTCCTGTGGAGTCCATGTCAAGACTGTACATGTGGAGTCTGTCACCTAAATGCTTTGGATGGGATGTGTATGGATCCAGACAGGGAAGTGTCGTATCCCATGCTGTACCCCCCCCATATCCATGAAAAGACTAACATGTTTCTCACCTGTTCTACACACCTACAACATTGCTGCGGTATACATAGTACATGCTGGACAGACAGGTATGTAACACAGACAGTACACCCTACATGAAACACACCCCCATGCATATGACGCACACATCTGCTGTGACACTCCTCATGTTCGGGTCATGCAATGGGATGCAGAACATGACAATTAACTGGTGTCAGACAACTGTCTGTACTGGACACAGGATATTTGTAGAGGGGTCATCTCCAGCACCACAGCTTGTAGATGTCTTAGTTCCTAGAACCTTAGTGACATTTATCAAGGGCATCAGACCTTTTCATAGATTTTTGAAGCATGAGTATGCTGAATGATGCCATTGTCCTTGTTAGCCTGCTCTACGCATATGAACCTATGTAGCCATGCAGTTATAGTGCTGTACCTGGCTGAAGAGATATATCTTCTGTGATGACATGTCATCCTGTGTTGCTGTATTACCTCTGTGTACCCATAGGTTCTGCCAACAGACTCTTGAAACAGAATCATAAACAGATCCATGACACACCTTTCATTGTGTAAGTATACAGCCATTACAACACCATACAACATAAGGTAAACAACAGTATGTGGCGTACTCATGAGAACTGCCAGCATACAGTATCTGTCAGTAACTACTACAAGTTGCATGGAAAAACAGCACTGCATTACACAAGTACATGTTAACTAATATAGTCACCCTGTGCATCAGACACATAACTTAATTTCCCTGCATCAATGATGAGGATGACAGGGATGTGGCACAGGCATCATCACTTGCACAGGGTGTTGTGCGGGGGGTGCAGGGGGCCTAGGCTGACCCAAATGGTTAACAGCATGTGTGTGAGTCAGGAAGGGAAGCAGGTAAGATGGACCATGGAAAGGTGTCGTGTTTGTCTGTAACTGACTTGCATTTGACAGTGGTGTGTGCATGTACACAGTCAAGCTCAGTGCTAACCCTACATGTGTGTATGTTGGACAGCTTTGGACCATATATGGTAGAGCTGACAGTTCACCGTCTCTGGCCCTGAACATGGGAAATGGCTCTGCTAGGAGTTGCTCCAAAATGTAGAAATGCCAAAGACAAACTGATGAAAACAGGAACACTGGTAGGATGAGTCCCAGAAACTCACGAAGCACAAATGTTGTATAAAATGAAGAATTAAATATGAATTAAAAAATATATATATAAAAAACAATAGTAAATCGTAAGCACTTTCGTTAACACAATGTTAACTTCATCAAACAAAAGATCAATTTCACCATGTATTTAAACACAATGGTGCATTTTATCTTTTGTTTGATGAAGTTAGCATTGTATTATCGAAAGCGCTTATGATTTACTATTGTTTTTTATATATTTTTTTTGAATTCATATTAAATTCTACATTTTATACAACATTTGTGCTGCGTGAGTTTCTGGGACTCTTCCTGCCAGTGTTTCTGTTTTCATCTGCTAGGAGTTGCACTGGCATCTCCATGCCTAAGGTCAGAAGCGATGCTAGTACCTGACAATGACTGCTGTCTGCTGGGACTGCGTCCTTCATGGGACCACCCAGGACCACGAGCCCATGGCTTGCCATGTCTTTATTTGGACAGCGTACTCCCCTCTGTAGTGCTGGATGTACTGCTACTATGGGAGAGTGATTGCGCATGGCCACATGAGCTCTCAGCAGATGGGGTTGCTGACCTACGTCCATGAGTCCGATGGTCAACTCCAACCAGACTTTCCAGTACAGACAATGTGTAGTCCAAGACAGACACTGTCTCAGCCCACTGTCTGTCCACTGCATCAGTGAACCGATCCAGGGTGCCACCAATGTGGTGGAGGCAGTCACGGATGTCAGACTGTGCTGCATCCATAACCCTAATCATATGTCTGGAGTTCCATTCAGAATCTGCCTGTGCTTCCATGATAGCCCAAAACATACGCCAAGTGACCCGTGATGTGACGCCTGCAACAGGTGGTAGACAGACAGCAGACCTCCAACAAACATTGCTATCAATGTGCCTGTGAGGAACCTCACCAGCTCTCTGGTTATGGCCATTATCTACACTCACTGGAGCCATAGTTGCCATACTTTACTGTTCAATGTCTCCACTCTCTGACTGTCCAATATCTGTGGCCTCCAGGGACTGGGTATTTGTGGGAATACTGACTCTGTGTGGTGACAATGAGGGCAGAAGAAAGATGCCAATCTCTGGGACAGATTCAGCCCCCAAAAGCCCCACCTGTGCCTCACTGTGGCCACCATCATCATCAGAGTCTGAGAAGACACTGACGTCAGGTTGTGTAGAGGACAGACACCAACCCAACTGGTCACCTGTGGTAAGAAAGGGAAAAGCAGTATATTAACACCTGCACTATTGTGCTCTGCAGTGCTATGTTTAAAGTGAGCAGTGCCACTAACTGGAAGAAATGTGTATTTAACCATGTAATGGTGCTGCATTCCACCTTACAGTTTACATGAGGTGCTCTCTTCTACCATAAAGGAAAACTGTATAACATTTCTGATGATATGTTCTAATGCTTCTGTACTTTTTTCTGATAAAAACAAAATAAATTTATTTTCTCTGTTAAGGTGCTGCACATCAGATTAATTAATTCTGTCACAGACACCAACTCATGCGTCATCAGAAGTATTAGGAATCATTATCTGTGGAATGCTGAGGGTGAAGTAGCAATAGTGTTAATGTTGGTGGCAGGATTTGTGTTCCTACTGCATTTATTCATCTTTCCTCTGTATCATTACCTTACTACTGTTTTATGTTGAAGTCTGGAGATAACCCCTTCTTTTTTATTTTTTTAACTTTCCTGTCATTTTAAACAATAACGTTATTCAAGAATATGTATATGTTTATGTGGCTCACTAAGAATAAGCGTCCCGATGAAACAGTTGCAATAACGAATAAAATGTTCAAAACTATATAATGCATCCACGGGACAGCCACGGCATGAGCAAAATGATCCACACGTAGTACGGCAGCAAAATATTAAACAAAAGAAAAAGCCAAAAGACAAATGTTGTAGTAAAAATGCCTAAATAGCGAAAATCCACACACAAAATGCAGCAGCAGTGAAGAGAAAGTCAAAAAGTAACTGGTTGTAAAAACGCCAAATAGCGAATGTCCAAACTTTTTTATTGAAAACAAAGTGAGCGCTTTCACCAAATCGGCTTCATCAGACTTACAACATTCAAAAAAATCAGCATTTAAATACTCGTAATTAATTAAAATACATGACATAATTTCCTACTGAATTTAAAGAAACACTGAGTAGTTATCTTAATAAATCTATCACCTCACATATTTGATTTCAAAAGTAAGCAACAGAATAAAATAACTAAAACATGAATCAATATCAGCATTATACAAATTTCTATTGATGTCAATATGTATATGAATGATTGTTTTAAAAACATTCATTATATATTATATATTAAAACTCCTTTCACTGTAAATATTAAAACTCCCTTCACTATAAGGTCCATATGTTCATTCATGTAAACTAACAATACAAAAAATACAAACATATGTACATATATAATAAAATACATTAATAGAAAATACATTTATAAAAAATCAATTGATCAATTTATGAACATATATATATATATATATATATATATATATATATATATATATATATATATATATATATATATATATATATATATATATAGGCATATATACATAAAAAATAAACATATATATGCATAAATATATAAAAGCCAGGAACAAAAATAAAATAAAAATGAAAAATAAAAAATAAAAAATAAAATTAATTATTGTTAATATTTTTATAAGCCTTCAATCTCCTGCTACCTAGAATTAGTTTAAGTGCAGCTTTATCATTTAAGCCCAGAGTTCTATCCCCTCTTAGTTTAATAATCCATTTAATTTCACAGCGTTCTGTATAGTTCTTTATATTGCCTCCACGAACATTGGGATGTATAACCTGTAAGACTGAGAACATAAATCGATGTGTATGATCATTATCCATTACATGTTTTGCGGTTGCGTAATGATTGTTACCCAACGTAATGTTATAATTATGTTCACAAATTCTTTCTTTTAATCTTCTATTTGTTTTGCCTATATAAAATGCACTGTATTTTATACATCTAGCTAAATGAATCACATTACGTGTTTGGCAATTAGCTGTGACATTCAGAGTATACACTACGTGCATGGTAGGATGTACAAATACTCTAGCATCATCTATAAAAGTGCATTGATTAAATCTAGAACAGGGTTTAGTTCCTAACTGTTCATCTATCTTAGTTAGTCCAAACATGCAATTGGAACGACAAAGTGTCTGTTTAAGATTTCTTTTATTCTTAAATATGTACCTAGGTTCTTCCCCTACTATATTTTTAATGTTATCATCTAAAAGTAGTATGTCCAATGCCTCTTGAAAATCCCTATTATTGAAGAAATATCAGAGGTGTAATGGACCGAAACTTTAACTGTTGGTGGTTCCTCCAATGCATTACTTTTATTATTAAATAAATTCTCAGAAAAGTAAGGACAAGCTGTAGTGGACCTAAGAGAAGCAACATTGCTAATTGCTTCATCAATATCTTTGGTACTATATCCCCTGACTAATAACCTACGCTTTAGATCTCCTGATTCCTGTACATATCCTGATTCCAGGGGGTTTAATCTTGAGGCTCTTATAGCCTGTCCTTTAACTACACTTCTAAAAACATAGCTCGGATGCATACTTGTTCTATGAAGTAGCGAGTTATAAAAGCATGCTTTTCTGTGTACCCCTTTGTTCATTAAACCGTTATCAAATCTACTTATGTTGACATCAAGAAAAGAGATACCTGTGGTAGAATAATCCATAGTAAACCTCAAAAATGAAGACAAAGTGTTAATTTCTTCATAAAATTGGAATAGTGAACATTCATCATTATTCCAAATTAAAAATAAATCATCTACAAATCTACGATAGAAGCACACTGATCTCTTGAATCTATCTGTATTAAACAACACTCTTTCTTCCCAGTGGGCCATAACAATGTTTGCGTAACTATTCGCACATGGTGTTCCCATTACCACACCATCACACTGGGAATAAATCTTGTCACAAAATATGAAAACATTATTCTCTAGAACTGTTTCCAAGAATAGACATATCAAGTCTATCTGTCTAGAATCCATACCAGAGTAAGTGTTCAGATATTCATTAACAGTGTTCACACCAAGTTCATTCGGTATGACTGTAAACAAACTTGTGACATCTAAAGCTACAAAATAAAATGGACTATCTTGTGACAACGGTTTCAGATATTCATAAAGATCAATTAGAAATTGTTTACTATCTCTTAAAATTTGTTTCTTAGAGTCAACTATCGGTCTTAAAAAATGCTCAATAAATATTGATAGGGGTTCCGTAACCCAATTTCTGCCTGATACAATGGGTCTTAAAGGCGGCTGCCTCGGATCTTTATGAATTTTGGGTAGCCCATTTATTATAGGAATCAATGGATAATTAATTTTCAAAAAATTAAACAATTCAAATGTAATATACCCACTCAGTAATAGATCAGCTAGCATCTCACAGACCTTTAAGACTTTCCTCTCTACCATAGAACCATCAATGATAGAATACACCTTCCTATCACTAAGCAAAGTATACATACTTTCTTTATAATCAATCACATCCAAAATTACTAAAGGGCCACCTTTATCAGCTGGTCTCAAAATTATAGAAGTGTCTTTTTTCAAATTATTAAATGCTTGTCTCTTTAAAATTCAAATTATTTCTCCTACAATCTCTAGTTCTTATATTCGAAGAATGTAACTGATGTAAATCTTCTTCAACAAGTTTATTAAAAATATCTAAATACGGATTTAATGTCAGTACATAAGTACTGGGTGCTCTAAAAACTGTTTGTGGCACATTCTTAATAAATAAATTTTGAAAATCGACTTTCAACTGAACATTACGAGTAAACATTTTAGTATCAATAATGGTATCTGAAATTTCACTGGTACAGGAGGGAATAAATGATAACCCTTTCTCTAATACTTGTGTCTCATATTCAGTTAATATTCTATTTGATAAATTATGTATTAATGATTCTCCACTCTTTCCCACATTCTTTTCAATGTGGGACCTGTGTGCTCTCCCCCAGAGCCTTTCCTTTTCTGTCTGCCATGACTGAAAGATCTCTGTCGTTTGGCAACATGAGGTGATGCTATGGGGAAAGGAGTATGTTCATTATTAATGATAGTGCTAACAGTGCATGAACTATGATCTTTCAGTCTAACTACTGGATCATCCACTACATCTTTGTTGGAAATACTATTACACATGCCATCTTTAGGGGATACACACAGAGGTAAATTATTACCTTCATTTTCAGTATTATGAATAATTACAGAACCAACTACTGATGATCTATTAGTTCCATTATGACCTATAAGTAAGTCATTAGAGTCCATGTTCCTAGATTCTGTAGATACTGTATTATCAGGTACAGTCTCATTAGATGCAATAATAATTGTTCCTGGAGTTATTGAAGAGGTATCGTTGCCATGGCTCTTGGTTACTTTATTCAAGGGTTGATTAATAACTGTCCTAGACCAAGTAAATACATGGCCTGCCATAAAATCCTTAGTATCCCTTGAAATTTTACTTTTCTTCTGCTCTAAAAGCTTTTCTCAAAAATTTGCAAATTATCAAGTATCCGTTCCATGCCTGTATGTACATAAGGTTGTGGATACTTGGTAATAATATCCTTCTGCTGCACAGTTACTATATTTATCAGAGCGTCCTCTTCTGGATGAAAAAAGTCAATTAATAGTTTCTTATAATTGAAACTAAGTTCTAGATTTAACTGTTGCCATTTATATAGTAAATCTGTATAGGTATTACCTGTTGTGGGCATTTTCAACATGCGCAGTCCGCGTGGTACAATCTTTCACATTAAGCATACTTCAAAATGGTAGCGCTGCAATTGCATCCTTTTTAATTTAATTAGATTCAATTCCAAGCTATCCAAAGCTTCTGTTAACCCCATAAGTTGTTCAACATCACTGGAAACAGTCTTATTACCTTCCGATACCTGATAGTGAACCAACGGATTCACGGAACCAGAAATAGCTTTAAAAAAGCGGTCCGGTGATTGTAAAGTGTTCCAGTTAAGTTCAGGATTATATGGCAATTCAATAGATGGTAACTGAATCTCTGCCATGTTTCTTGTGAGCCACAAAAAAGATAAAATGAACAAGAATATGTATATGTTTATGTGGCTCACTAAGAATAAGCATCCCGTTGAAACAGTTGCAATAACGAATAAAATGTTCAAAACTATATATGCATCCACGGGTCAGCCACGGCATGAGCAAAATGATCCACACGTAGTACGGCAGCAAAATATTAAACAAAAGAAAAAGCCAAAAGATAAATGTTGTAGTAAAAATGCCTAAATAGCGAAAATCCACACACAAAATGCAGCAGCAGTGAAGAGAAAGTCAAAAAGTAACTGGTTGTAAAAACGCCAAATAGCGAATGTCCGAACTTTTTTATTGAAAACAAAGTGAGCGCTTTCACCAAATCGGCTTCATCAGACTTACAACATTCAAAAAAAATCAGCATTTAAATACTCATAATTAATTAAAATACATGACATCATTTCCTACTGAATTTAAAGAAACACTGAGTAGTTATCTTGATAAATCTTTCACCTCACATATTTGATTTCAAAAGTAGGCAACAGAATAAAATAACTAAAACATGAATCAATATCAGCATTATACAAATTTCTATTGATGTCAATATGTATATGAACGAATGATTGTTTTAAAAACATTCATTATATATTATATATTAAAACTCCTTTCACTGTAAATATTAAAACTTCCTTCACTATAAGGTCCATATGTTCATTCATGTAAACTAACAATACAAAAAATACAGACATATGTACATATATAATAAAATACATTAATAGAAAATACATTTATAAAAAATCAATTGATCAATTTATGAATATATATATATATATATATATATATATATATATATATATATATATATATATATATATGGGCATAAATACATATAAGAGCCTCAAGATTAAACCCCCTGGAATCAGGATACGTACAGGAATCAGAAGATCTAAAGCATAGGTTATTAGTCAGGGGATATAGTACTAGAGATATTGATGAAGCAATTAGCAATGTTGCATCTCTTAGGTCCACTACAGCTCATCCTTACTTTTCTGAGAATTTATTTAATAATAAAAGTAATGTAATGGAGGAACCATTAACAGTTAAAGTGTTAGTCCATTATACCTCTGACATGTATTCAATAATAGGGATTTTTAAGAAGCACTGGGACATATTACTTTTAGTGATAATATTAAAAATATAGTAGGGGAAGAACCTAGGTTCACATTCAAGAATAAAAAATCTTAAACAGACAGTCTGACATTCCAATTGTATATCTGGACTAACCAAGATAGATGAACAGTCAGGAACTAAACCCTGTTCTAGATGTAATCAATGCACTTTTATAGATGATGCTAGAGTATTTGTACACCCTACCATGCACGTAGTGTATACTCTGAATGTCACAGCTAATTGCCAAACACGTAACATGATTTATTTAGCTAGATGTATAAAATGCAGCACATTTTATATAGGTAAAACAAATAGAAGATTAAAAGAAAGAATTTGTGAACATAATTATAACATTACGTTGGGTAACAATCATTACGCAACCGCAAAACATGCAATGGATACTGATCATACACATTGATTTATGTTCTCAGTCTTACAGGTTATACATCCCAATGTTCGTGGAGGCGATATAAAGAACTATACAGAACGCTGTGAAATTAAATGGATTATTAAACTAAGAGGGGATAGAACTCCAGGCTTAAATGATAAAGCTGCACTTAAACCAATTCTAGGTAGCAGGAGATTGAAGGCTTATAAAAATATTAACAATAATTAATTTTATTTTTTATTTTTTATTTTATTTTTGTTCCTGGCTTTTATATATTTATGCATATATATGTTCATTTTTTATGTATATATATATATATATATATATATATATATATATATATATATATATATATATATGTTCATAAATTGATCAATTGATTTTTTATAAATGTATTTTCTATTAATGTATTTTATTATATATGTACATATGTTTGTATTTTTTGTATTGTTAGTTTACATGAATGAACATATGGACCTTATAGTGAAGGGAGTTTTAATATTTACAGTGAAAGGAGTTTTAATATATAATATATAATGAATGTTTTAAAACAATCATTCATATACATATTGACATCAATAGAAATTTGTATAATGCTGATATTGATTCATGTTTTAGTTATTTTATTCTGTTGCCTACTTTTGAAATCAAATATGTGAGGTTAAAGATTTATTAAGATAACTACTCAGTGTTTCTTTAAATTCAGTAGGAAATGATGTCATGTATTTTAATTAATTACGAGTATTTAAATGCTGATTTTTTTGAATGTTGTAAGTCCGATGAAGCCGATTTGGTGAAAGCGCTCACTTTGTTTTCAATAAAAAAGTTCGGACATTCGCTATTTGGCGTTTTTACAACCAGTTACTTTTTGACTTTCTCTTCACTGCTGCTGCATTTTGTGTGTGGATTTTCGCTATTTAGGCGTTTTTACTACATTTGTCTTTTGGCTTTTTCTTTTGTTTAATATTTTGCTGCCGTACTACGTGTGGATCATTTTGCTCATGACGTGGCTGTCCCGTGGATGCATTATATAGTTTTGAACATAACATTATTCAAGTCAAACACATATTACTGAATTGTCCCTTGTGATATTTTAGTACTTGCAATGTGCTCCCTAACTTGCAATAGGTTAAATGTGTCATACATAATGTCACTTAAGGATAGTCTGGGTTATGGTGCCTGTGACTGTGAGGAAGTGCTAACACATGAGCTTGATGCTGGCTAACGATGTGACCTGCTGGATGTAAGTGATCCTATGGACATTGATGTCACAATTCTTTGTGACCGAAACCTCAAATGAGAGGTTCTGCTATATGTTGATGAAGATTGATGAGCCCTGTCTGCCTTCCTTTGGGTTACAACACACCCACTTTCTTCCAGTACGCATAGTATGTGACCTAGTTTGCCCTAACATCTCTGGACATTATCCTGTCCTCTTTCTCATACACTATTGATTCCTAGTTGCGTTTGGTAGGACCTGATTAGTTTGCACTTGGAGGAGGAGATGATGGCTGTGTGTGCCACCATGCTGCACATGAGAGCAATCATGGTATAATCCCTGCTCTCTACCATTTCCTTGTACTGGTAGAAATCCTCACATACACTACACAGCAATCTAACCATCTCTAGCTGACTCTCTGTGGCAGTGGATGGAGCCTGAACAATTTCCTGACACATCTACTACCGGGCAGCCAAGGCTTTTTGTTTGTCGGGAGATAGCTGTTACATATGTCTTCATTAGGAACCCCATTACACAGGCTTTGAAGTGAGCAGTGTCACCTCTGGGATTGTACTATCTTCACAAACATATTCCTGTGGTTCAGCAAACAATAGTGTTGAGGTAATCTTATGGAGACCTTGGACCAGAGTAATGAATTTTATACAAGTACTTATGGAACACAGAAAAGCCGCGGTGGTACAGTGGTAGCATTGTTGCCTCACTGCAAGAGGTTCTCCTGTTCGATTATCGGTTGAAGTGCCTTCTTTGTGGAGTCTGCATGTCCTCCCCGTGGACGAGTGGCCTCCAAAAGACATGCGTGAATGGGCATGCCTTTGCTGAAGGTTGGGCATTGGGCTGGCAACTCAGCACCATAAAAATCTGCTGCCAATCATTAGCGGACTGGAGTTCCGCTGTGGCGACCCCTAACCGGGAAAAGCCGAAAAGACAAACTTATGGAACACAGTTATCATGCAAACTCTGGGGACTTTTCTGAGGGAAAGAAATTGAGGGTGGAGTTGATAATAAATGTCACGTGTTACATGTATCAAGTCAACCTCTGTAGAATTTTTTAGTAAGTGATTTTGCCATCAGTGATGCACTAACCTTCCTGACTACATGACTGTGACAGATGCTGAGGTGGGTAATTGCCAGTGTGAGCACCATCTATGACCATGTCTGAGCTGTCTTCATTGGTGTCGTTCTCATCTCCTTGTATGGAGAGAAGGTATTCCTCACCAAGTGTTAAAGGGATCAGTGTAGGAAGTCCCTCACTAGTACTGCTATGGTCAACTGCATTCTGCCTAGCCTTTGCTCTGGCATGTCCCACCATACTGTTGGCCCTTTATATGCACTGTGTCAATGTGTGGTTCCTCCCCCAAGCCACATTTATATCCAAAACGACTTAGTTCCACACTTTAGCACTCTCCGCTCATTTGCCCCTCCCCCTTTGCCTAAACAGTGTTTGCTATATGCCCTGAGAGTACCCATTAGGATGTGGTTCTCTTCAGGGCTGAGGTTGTCTTTCCTCTGTCAGGATCCCTGCTGCTGCATCATGCATTTGTCTGAAACAACATACATGAGTGCCCCTAGTGAAATGAGATTTATAGGCATGAAACCCACTCATCAACTCTGCAGCACAGCAGTTAGTGTGTTAGTACATGCCAAAGCATGGTAGCATAGCATCAACCTAAAGGTAGACTCCTGACACCTAAGTTCAGAGCAAAAACATACCAGCATTAACTTAAGGAATGAACCCAACACTTACACTAATTTCACTACAGTATCATAGCAGATTATATTCTTAATATCATAAAGTAAAGCAGACTTCCACATGCATTTCAAGTAACTGTAGTGGTAATCAATTCTATCAGTAAAATCAGTCATAAATTAATTACTAGACAGAAGCTTTACAGCATCAGGTGTAAATCAGTGCACCATTGCAAGCATCTATAATTTCCAACATCATCATGTATTTCTCATAACCTGAGCAGCAAAAAGTAAAAATGTTCAATGTTTTCTCCCCTTAAGTTTCCTCTGCACATTATATACCCATGTATGCAACTTCATATTTTGCCATGTCCTGTGACTGTCATCCTTTAACGTGCAGAATCTCATTTTAACTTCACCTTACACTAAAACTAATGAGTTTTTGCATATTAACATTGGTCACTGAATTGATTTGGCATAATTTTCCATTATGTTAAATTGTATTCTGTTACCTTGCTTTAACTATTTTGCACTTTCCCAACTCAATTCCTGCCAAGCTTGGCTGAGCAAACTTAAAATGGTGACTAAATGGCTGTTGGTGAGAATTGTTTGGGGCTCAGTTAAGCTGATTTCTATGAATCACAGTATTATATGTTGGCCTTTCTGCACTTACAGGCATGAAATCACTTCTGTGCTGAAGGGTGCTGAGCACAGAAATGTGTGCCAGAACACAGCATGTCTCCATCACATATAACTATGGCATACGACTGAGAAATATATCTGTACTGAGTTACAATTAGGTTTGAGTATACTGAACCCTAATCTGCATGCATCCATTGAAGTAGCACAAATTATGACTTACTCACATAGGTTCATAGGTATGTCCTAGGCTAGCTGCACATATGGTCCATTTTAAGACTAGACAATTTCCCTTTTGGTTCTTGAACTTACCTATCACATTTGGTGTTAGATTGGCTTTACCCATTCCATGGTCAATAATTATATATTACCATTAGTGAAATTAACTAAAATCATACCATAAGTAATTTGAGGGGGCTCATGTATAGGACAAACCATTTAGGAGCTGCCAGGGGGCAGTCCTGGGATAAATTTTCAAATACATATTCATAGATCCAAGTTACACTTGAATATGGATATGAATGAGCTTTGTTTTACATGGATGGGAGTCTGTTCCACAGCAGTGGCATCCTGCAAGATATACCTGTCCCTCCAAACTGTTCTGTTGATGTTGCGGAAGAGGTTTAGATCCCTAGACCAAGTATTTCTGATGTCATTTGACTTACTGATGGGCATTTGGTCCATCGATATTGGGTCAGAGGATGCCTTGTATGCCAGACACCAATCACCTTTTAGCAATCTGTAGGATACTGAGTATAGTGATAAGAATTTGAGTCAGTCCATGTAGAACATATGGTTTACGCCTTGTATCCTTTAATAAGGTGTCTCTGTTGGTATTCCAGTTGTTGAATGTGTCTGGACAGATACATGCCAAAAGAGGCATTATACTCAATGATTGGCCTAATGAGGGCTGAGTAAGGGGAGACAATGACATTTCTTGATCCAGACACAATCCCTTTTTTAATAAGCTGCACAACACAGAAGGGCTTTCTTATGACAGTGGACACAAATTGGTTAAAAGTTAGGCCACTGTCCACATAAATTCACAAATCCCAAAAACTGGGTCAGCTCTTAGGGGTGTATTGTCAGTGTGCTAGTTCCCCAGGATAGATGACTTCCCAAAGGATACAATAATGCATTTTTGGTATTTAGTTTCCATCCATAATTTGGAACAAACCTTCCTATAGAATGGTCAGGTCATCTGGGGATTTAGTGACTGCCTCTAGTCTTCAGTCATCTGCAAACTTAGTCAGCAGGAGCCCTTTGGTACTGGCTTTTACTTCAGATAAGTAGATGTCAAATGGGACAGGTTCCAGGACTGAACCATGGAGAATTCCACTTGTGATTTGTCTCTTTGTGGAGGTAACTTCCCCTATTTTTATCTCTCACATTCTATCTGTGATCCACTTGGCAATCCAGCAGGTGACTTAGGGGTTTACTCACAGTTAATTTAACTCTTCTACTATGCCTGAGTGGAGGATTGTGTCAAAAGCTTTGGCTAGTTCAAAGACTGTGGTGAGTACCATTTTACCTTCATCCATTGCTTTGGTGAGCCTTTTAAAACAGTCTACCAGGTTGAGTAAGCATGACCTGCTCTTTATAAATCCAAACTGAGATGGGTCCAGTGTTACAAGGTTACCTGTGTCCTAACTGATTAGTTCCTTTATAAGTCTTTCCATGGCTTTGCATATGAAGCTATCTGCATAATTGCCTGGGTTTGTGGAAGGTCCTCTCTTACTAAGGGGAACAACTATAGATGTTCTCCATTCAGTTGTACGAAACCTGTATGGAGGCTGAGGTTGTTGTTTGGGCCATGGCTAAATTGTGCATCATGCTATTTAGGATACATCTAGGGGTATTGTCAAGACCCATCAATGAGGTATATTTAACTTTTGATAGCACTTTTATGACTTGGTCTTGTGTGATAGCTGGAGGTGAGCTGGTTTCAAGTATATCCTCTATGACAGATGGAGAGGAGAAGGGGTAAAGTTTGAGATTAATTTATTGGCCACTAGGTTCCCTATATCTTTAGCCACTGTATAGGTAACATCATTCACAATCAGCTTAGCATATTGCTGCTTTATGCTGCTGAGATTATGAACATAATTAAAAAAGGCCTTTTGATGTTTTTTGGCTTGGCTAACTATTTTAGCCTTAAACTTGGCTTTTGTGGATTTTATCAATCTCCTGAGTTCTTGGTTTATTTCAGTGACAAGAACTCTGCTATTCTAAGAATTACCCTTCTTACTTTTGGTCAAATTTATCTTCCTTTTATTGTAAAGCTTGTTGATATTATAGTTCCATCATGAGGGTTTGTTTCTGGGGTTAACCCTGTGATTGTTCCTGCAGGGTACAGCTGCATCTATGCAGCTATTTACATGCTGGTATAGTGTGGTGGCATATGTTTCCATATGTTCACTGGAAATAACTGGGTTTGGTAGGGATTTGAAGCCTGCCAGTGTATCACTTAGAAGCAGGTAGTTTGTCTTAGATAAATTTCTAGAGGTACCTTGGGTGGAAGGGCTTTCTGGTTTCAATTTTATTTCAAAAGAGATGGCTTTATGGTCAGACCTAACTAGTGATGAGGATATTCAAAGGATGATGTAAAATACCCTCATATTAGTAAGAACAAGATCCAAGATGTAATTCCCCCTCCTGGGTACTCTAATTGTTCAAGGGTGTGTACATTGACAAAACCTAGGAATCTCTGTGCTTGTGCACTAGTGGTGGCATATATTTCCTAGTCTGCAGTTGGATGGCTTAGATCACCTAGGAAAATGGGGTCTATGTCATTTAATTAAAAACTTAATTGAGCAAATAACTATTTGTCGAACCCAATTAAGCGAGAGCTCAAGTAAGTGAATGATCATAACTTTCTTAGGGAAAAAAACAAGTTGCTCACCCACCAACCATAACAAACAAAACAAAATTTAAAACTATGCAAACGCTCCCCCCCAACTAAATATACCAACTCCTACATCACGCTACAGTGGTGAAAAAGGCAAATTCCCGCTGATGGCCAACCATGTCCATTCCCTGGGAAAAAGTTTGCTTAAACGATCATTCTCCTAATTGAGCTTTTGCTGAAGTCAATTCAACAAATAGTGATTTGCTCAATTAAGCTTTTGATTAACAGATATAGACCCAGAAAATGACACTGAATGTTGAATAATGCTATTCACGTACATTGAATGAAGCCAAAAATAAAAAAATAAATACTTTATTAATGTAATTAATTCACAAAAATAGCAATTATGAAAAATATCACAAGCAATACTTTTAAGATCATATTGCCATAAATTATTACAGTACATCCATAATGATATTCTGACATTCTAAGTGAAATATTTCTGTGCATAAAGAAATAAACACTGAAAGACATATGCACTTATGGACTGTGTATTGATTTCACTTCACATAGGAAAATAAGGTATAGCTATGAAAAACAAGTATGGAAGTCAATGTGACTGCTTCATACAGTTAGTAAACCAACGTTGACACTGCTATCACTTCCATGGATAATATCCATATATGGTTGCATGGGTTGGGCATGCTGATGTCACACCTCAGAGGGTGGGGTTTATGCCATCTGATTTTCTGTCCTGCACTTACATACTTCACTTTTATACTGGCACTTCACAGAATGGCAGCAGCTGTAAAGGCCCAGAGTCATGGCCAAGCTGGTCTGATAATGAGACCAAAATCCTTGTCTACCTCTTGCAGGAGTTGTATCTGCAGAAGCTAGAACAAGCAGACACCAGCACTGAGTGGAAAAACAATGACATCTGGAAGTAGATGGGGGACCACCAGTTATCCTTGACAGAGATCTCCTGCATTGGACAGCAGTTTCAGCCCAGGTATGATGCAGAGGTGAAGGGTGATCAGCTGGCCTAGTGGGTATTGCAGGTGTTCAGGATAGAAGGGCAGAATTCAATAGCAGGTCTTTTCCTTTACTCCTTTTTCCTATTAATTTTCATAGTGTACTAAATAACGTTAGGATAATCGCATTGTTATATGCTTGAATGTAGAGGTTTGTTAAGTAAATGCCTTTCTGTGCACCTACAAAATGTATATATTCATGCAAACATATGTGTGTGTGTGTGTGTGTGTGTGTGTGTGTGTGTGTGTGTGTGTGTGTGTGTGTGTGTGTGTGTGTGTGTGTGTGTGTGTGTGTGTGTGTGTGTGTGTGTGTGTGCGTGTGTGTGTGTGTGTGTGTGTGTGTGTGTGTGTGTGTGTGTATATATATATATATATATATATATATATATATATCTATATATATATATATATATATACATATATAGATAGATACACAGATAGGTATACATATGCTTATCTCTCTCACAGTTGCAGTTGCGTGTGTGTGTGTGTGTGTGTGTGTGTGTGTGTGTGTGTGTGTGTGTGTGTGTATATATATATATATATATATATATTTATACTTATATAGATAGATGTATATGGATATATACATAAATATAAACATATACAATCAATATTACTCAAATGCATGTACATATGTTTACACATATTCATGGTTAAACACAAATTATGTTACTATATGAATATATGGATATACTCACACACTGAGAATGCACAAGGCTTTTAAAGAATGCAGGATTCAGTGTAGACCACAAATCACTTTCTAGTGTACTACTTTTGAGGTTATTTGTGCATTTGAAAATTATACCATGCATTTCCAGAACTGTTGATGGAAGTACAAGATGGCTGACCAGAATTAGGCACCACACCCTAGGCAGAGTGGGGGTGGAGGACTAACCAGTAACTGAATGACCTGCATATAATGTGCTGCAGAATAAAATATTGAAATCATTTTGGCACCATATAGGAACTCTGCTTTGCAGCTACTTTTGCTGATATTAATCCTGGAAAACACAGGTAGTCTCTACAAGGCATACTGTAGGTTACACAGTTAAAGTAAACAGCTTCTTGTTAAACTTACAAGTCTGCAACAAAATATCTAGCAGTACAGCGCAAGGTAAGCTTTAGCCCCTTGTCAGACAGTCTTGACCCAGTAAATGTAACAAATCATAAGAAGTCATTGCATCCTGCAGCATTTGGTTGTAAAAACAAACTTAAGAAGAAGTAATAATATGAAATAAAAAAATGTCAGTCAACACATCACAATCATCCACACTGGACTTTTTGTTTAATGTATCAAGTCCTACTTTTCTGTTCACTTAATGACAGCATCTGCTGTATCATATATGATTGAAAAAATGGCAAAAATAATTATGTCGCACAGTTATACACAGAAATATGTGATAGATAAACAGCTATGCATTACTTCTTAAAATGCTTATAACCATGAGCATTCTCAAACAAGGCTTACCAGGTTCACCAAAGGTGATTGTGAGTATGGAAAATATTTACCTTTTATGAAATCATTGCAGAAGATTAAACAATACATTCTGTGTTCTATTCCTTAACAAATAAAATGAAGGTAGTCTATCATATAAATAGTAGAATTTCAGAAATACGGTAAAACCAAAAAGCACTCTTTTCAGCACAGTCAATATTGTGTAAAATGTAGTAACATTTGATTTAGTATACTTACTTACTAGATGCTTAGTAGGCCCTGTCAATAAATTATAACGATGTAACACCAAATTATGAATTTATTTATTGTCTCCATTTTAAGTTTCTCTTTCCCTCCATCTCTTTTTCATTTTTTATTTTAATTACCTATTGTTTCCCATTTATTATTTTTTCGCTCCTTTTTATTTTGCCTTTTCCACAGCTCCAGGCATAATAGTTCGACCACATGACTCCCAGGTCAGGGAATGTTCTCCATCACCCTCTGCCTTGCCAGGGATGTCCTCTCAAAGTTGGGGTGGTGCTTACAGTCCTGTATGCACCTTGATGTGGCATAGCTTGGAAAATAGTGAGACATAAGCTTCAAGACCTGAGTGAGGATGTTGTTGGGTGGACAGTGGCGAGATCTCTTCAGCTTATGCAGGGCCTCCTTCAGTGGGTGCAGAACTAACTGCCTTGGTTGGCTCTGACCACTGAGGCACCAGAGGCCACCATCTCTATGTCATCCTGGTCTTCTACTGCAGTTCAGTCAAGCAGTAAAAACACTGGAGTTCCTACAGAGAGGGGCAATGACTAGATGACTCATTTTCACCTCCCACCCTCCCTAATACTCTCTCCTACACCCTGGTCTCTACTTCCTTTCTCAACTACCCTCTCATATACAAAAAAAAAAAAAAAAATAGGGGTGTCTATCTCCTGACAAAAACATAGCACCCCACCTGTCCACTTACTGCAGAATAACCCTTTTCATGTCTTCCTTCTGTGTACCTCTTGTATTCTGCCTCTCCATTTTCCAGATGCCCTATTTTCCCCTTACACAACTTATAAATAACTAGTTAAGGTGTCCACATAAGGACACCCCTATAACCACTCATTAACCCCTTTATCTTTTTTTTTAAATACATTCCATGTATCTGTGCTGAGTGCTGCTTGCTTTAACTGCCTTCTATTAGTTTATGTGGGCTTGAGTAGTTGTATACACATCTACAACTTCTGAAAATTGCATTAATTAGTCGAAGCTTTACACATTATCGGATGAATTCACACATGACTAAACCATTTTTTTTCCATTTTAAGAAATTGCGACAAATGGTGTCCCTTTATGGATTTTTCGCTTTGCCATAGTTATCAGAATTAGCTGCTGCTCAAATGTTTTTGCATACAGAACACAGCTATATACAGCTATGAACCTTGGGACTTTGAATACCACTCAGCTATTTAGATAGAAGCTCATACCTGTCAAAATATGTTGAGTGGCTTCATGGATAACTGGAATAGACCAGCCTTCTGACAAAATACACTGATAGTACATTGACATATAATATACAAACTCATTAATACTGCTGTAGAGCTTCATCCCTAACACCCTGCACACCCTTAGAATCCTGATGAAAATTAAGTTTAAAATGCGTAGGTTAGATTATATGAATATCTTGCAAACGATAGATACCATAGAATATGTTTGGTAAAATGTTTTCTACAGTGATAGTCTTTCCATCAGCATGTAATGCATTGCAAAAATATATATTTTATTCTGTACAAGCTCTTGTAAACTGGGGAAAGGTTAAGTTTCATATAACTGCATATTTTCAAAAACTAGTGGTTTTCTGCTGCAGAGCATTACATTTTTTGAGTCCCACTATGACATTTCACCTGGCACTACTCAGTAAAAAGTACTTCACACACTTATTAAAATGATAATGAAAATACATGGATATACATGTTGCAGATGGATGGATACATAACAAGTGACAAACAATGCTGTATCCTAGACAAAAAAATGTGCTGCCCCTTTGTTCCTCTTACATTGACCTTTCATACAATAAACAGCTGCTGGTGTGAAATGGAGATGTCCCTAAAAACATTCTATGAAAGTTACAGAATTAAAGACTAACATTTTAATTGCTGATTCAACAGCTGAAGCACCAGTTTAATGTGCAATGGGGAGAAACTTATTTATGAGATATTATACAGTATGGGAAAAACTAATTACAGCAATAGTAGGGGGTTGTATGCTAACATTTGGTCATGACTACTTTCAAATATTATTGGCATAACTGATACTATATATATATAGAGGAACACTTTATAATCTCGAAATACTGAAATGTCGAATTTCAGTATCGCAAGACTATAAAGCCGAATGTTGAAAATAATGAAAGTTCATAATCGCGAATTTGAATATCTCAAATTTGCGGTTATGGCCTTATTTTACGTTATGTCCGAGTTTGCGTGTTGATTATGAGCGGTGCCGTGTGTGGATCTAGGTGTTATGTCAGGTAAGTGAGTGTTTTGTAAAGGTTTTGAGTGGGAGTTAGAGTGTATGTGAGTGTGCTGATATGTTTGATGTGTATGTGAGAGACTGGAGAATGTGTGTGTGTGAGTTTCCTTTTGTTTCTTCTTTGTGCGATCTCGGAGTTAGTATATATAAGTAGGGGGGTATGGGGGGTGCAGGGGGGGCTTGCCCCCCCTGCTTATGTGTGTATGAGTTGTGTATGTGTGTAGTTTTGTTTGTTTATTTTGTGATGTAGGTGTTTTGGTGTATGTGTGCTGTGGTGTGTGAGGTTTGTTTGGGTTTTTGAATGTCAGGGTTTTTTAGTTTCGGTGTTTTGTGGATTCGCTGTCATGGTCTCGAGATACTGAAATTCGATATTTCAGTATTTTGAGATTATGAAGTGAATCTATATATATATATATATATATATATATATATATATATATATATATATATATATGTGTGTGTGTGTGGGTTCACTTCTAAATTTCGAAATACGAAAATCTAGAGTTTCAGAACATCGAATTCAGAATCTCAAGATCTTGGAATCTCGAAATTGTGAACCCTCCCCTGAAACACCACTAAACGCATAAAAAACAAGTGTATGCAGGGGGGAAGCCTCCCTGCACCCCCCACACCTCCCGCACCTTAAATATACAAACTCTGAGATCGCACTACAGTGAGGACAAGGGAAATTTCCCAGTCTGCGCTGTATGCCAATCTCCATTCAGGATTTCAAAGTTTTAAAACTTCGAACATATGATCTTCAATCATATGAGATTTGAAGTTTTGGACTTCGAAATTCTGAGCGTAACCCATATATATATATATATATATATATATATATATATATATATATATATATATATATATATATATGTAGGTAGATTTCATAACAGAGATCATTATCTAATTTTTCAACAAAAGTACAAACTTTTAAATAATTTTTTTATTTTCAGTTCTGGAAACATGAAACATCCCTTTATATTCCATATTTCAGGTTCAGTACTGAAATCTATATTTTAAAATTATACTTAGGTTCTATTTATCTGCTTCACATACTTATCAAAACCCCCTAATAAAATCTGAAGCTAGACATAACAATGTTCTCTGCGGGTGATTTCAAATGAACAGTAACAGTTTTACTTTACTACCTTATATATTTAGGAGTACTTCTTAATAAACTGAATCAAAAAACAACAATGTACTCCGATGGAAAAATAAAAGTACAGTAATAGCAATTAATTTGGCTCAGATATTGTGAAAGAAGGCACTGCCTAGCCAACAGTGGTTTGTAAAATCATGTAAAGGTAAACAGATATTTACTCCAAGTTTCTCAACATTTGAGTAAGTAACTCAGTATAAAGTCGACATATGGTCAGTTTAACCAGTTTTCTTTTAAATGGTATTGATTGCATATGTTATGTATACATATTTCATAGTTTCATAGTTTAGTACTAGGCTATCTGCCCTGGGGCATTTGTAAGCCTAGCCATAGTGATGTGGCTTTCGCCATCCCATGAAATGGTACAAAAATGCACAGAATAGATTTAGAATACTGTGCTTCTGCCTAGTAATGACACAGTGAAGGTCCCCTTATATAATAGAATTAGTTTACTGTGCCCCTGTCTAGTAGTGACACAGATGTGACCCCTGGGGTAAACTTACGATCTCCCATCCACTCATCAAGATTTCTCTTGAAGAGAGTTAGTGAGGGGCTCTTCCTAACATGAACTGGGATTCTGTTCCAGAGCATGGGAAGCCTCTGCGTTATGAATCTATCCCTCCAGCATGTCCTATTCATACTTGTGCCGAGGTTTAAGTCTTTAGCTCTCGTGGTTCTGATGGATTTGGATTTTTTTGAGGTGGAGCATGTCCATCAGTTCCTGATTGGACATGGCCTTGTACGTCAGGCACAGATCACCTCTGAGCAGGCGGTATGCTACTGAATAGAGCTGGAGTTTCTTTAGTCTGGCAGAATAAGACATATGTTGGAGACCCTTGATCCTCTTGGTGAGGTACTTTTGTGGTCTCTCCAGCTGTTGCAAATGCCGGGTGAGGTACATACCAAATGGGGCATTGTACTTAATCATGGGTCTGATGAGGGAGGAGTATAGGGGTACAATGACATCCTTGGATCTGGATGTGAATCCCTTCATGATAAGGTGTGCAAGGTAGAATGTCTTTCTAACCACTTTGGCAATGTGGGTGTCAAATGAGAGGTCGCTGTCGACTTGGGTCCCTAGGTCTCTGATTATTTTTTCTGTACTCAGTGGGTTGCTGTCTATGTGATAATTTGTGGGTACTTTGTTTTTCCCAAAGGGGGTGATTATACATTTTTTGGCATTTAGTTTAAGGCCATGACTCCAGCACCAGTTGTCCGTTTCTGTGAGGCCTTTTTGTAGGATGTATGTGTCCACTGGTGTATCGACTATGGCGCCTAGTTTGCAGTCATCTGCGAACTTTGTCAGCCACAACCCTTCCATGTTTTCTTTAACATCTGAGAAATAAATGCCGAACAAGAGGGGTCCCAGGACAGATCCCTGTGGGACACCACTTGTGACTGGCTTTGAGTCTGACATTGCTCCAGTGATTTTAACTTTATGAGTTCTGTCTTTTAGCCAGTTTGCAACCCATCTAGTAACATAAGGATTTACATTTAAGCTGTTGAGCTTATCTATGATGCCTGAGTGGGGTATTGTGTCGAAGGCCTTAGCCAAGTCCAGGTAGGCTGTATGGACTACTTTGCCCTCATCAATGGCTCTAGTGACTGTTTCGAAAAAGTCAACCAGGTTCAAAAGGCAGGATCTGCCCTTTACAAAGCTGAACTGGGTGGGATCAAGTGTCTGTAGGTCCCCAATGTCTCTGTTTATGAGTTCCATAATGATTCTTTCCATAGCTTTGCAGACCAGGCTGGTTAAGCTTATGGGGCGGTAGTTCCCAGGGTCTGTAGAGGTACCCCCTTTGTGGAGTGGGATCACTGTTGCTGTACTCCAGTGTTCAGGTACATATCCTGTAGTAAGGCTAAGGTTAAATAGCATTTTTATGTGTGGGTTTAGCTCCTCTTGGAGTTCATGTAGCACGCAACCCGGGATACCGTCAGGTCCCATTGATGCTGTGTTTTTAGCTTTGCTGAGGGCGGCTCTCACCTGGACATCTGAGATGACAGGGAGATTACATTCAGTTGGGATAAGTATTTCTTCTTTTGGGGGTGAGGGAGGGGAGAAATTTGCACTGAACCTGTCAGCCAGAATGTTGGCAATATCTGTGGGTTCAGTGTATTTTTTGTTGTTGTGAACTAACTCTGAGCATATCTGAGGGTTTCCGCCCAGGTTTCTAACATAGCTGAAGAAGGCTTTGTGGTTATCTTTAGTGTCCTTAGCGATTTTTCTCTCAACGTTGTCCTTGGATGTTTTTATGAGAGAACGTAGTTTTCTGCTAGTGTTAATCAGAGATGTCTTCCCTTTAAGGGATTTTGCTCTGTCGTGCAGTCGCTTCCTTCTTTTGTTATACAATTTGTTAATGGCTGAGGTCCACCAGACAGGACGCTTGCCTTTGGTGGAGAGGGACTTGGATTTATTTGGGATTGCATGATCCATGCATTCTTGGAGATGTCCATAGAAAGCATTTGTGAAGGATTCAGCATTGTGGGATGTGGTATCCACTGGCCCAGTGGGCTTAAAGGATACCATCTCAGTCTTAAGAAGTGTGAAGTCTGCTTTTGAGAAGTTTTTCACTGTGGTCTTTTGTGCTGGGGGTGGAGGTGGGATATGTATATCCAGGGTGATTAGTTTGTGGTCAGATCTCACTAGTGAGGGGTATACCCCTGGTGTGGAGCATTTTGTCCCCATGTTTGTGATGATCAGGTCTAGTATATTATCTCCCCTAGTGGGAGAGGTGACTAGTTGTTCCAGTGCATTTGAATTTATGAATTCCAGGAACCTTTGGGCTAGGGTGTTAGGGATAGAGTAATGTACCCAATCTATGTTAGGGTAGTTGAAGTCTCTCAGTATGATGGTATTTTGTGATACATTCATATCCTCCAATGTCTTCAGGAAGGCTGAGTGGGGTTCCTGAGATTGGGAGGGTGGTCTGTAACATGCTACCAGTTGTATAGCAGTTTTGCCTATGGTTAGTTGCACCTGTATGGTCTCCGATGCTTCATGTGTTGCTACTAACCTGGAGGTGTGGGTGTCCTTGATGAATATGGACACTCCTCCTCCCTTTGTGGTTCGGCCCGTGTTTTGGGGCCGAAAAGCATGATACGAGGTACAGCCTGGTAGTGCTGGGGTGCTCTCAGGAGCCTTGAACCAGGTTTAAGTTACTGCACAGACGTCGATGTTCTCCATACTGAGGAGTGCATCGAGTGCCTGCATCTTGAGATTTAGACTTCTGGCGTTGAGCAGCATTACCCTTAGTTTTTTTCCATTTTTATTTTCTAAGGAGGTGGGTTTGTCTTTTGAGCCTTGCCTAAAAAAGGCACTATGGGGGTGGCAAGAGCCTTAGCCAATATCCCGAAGCCCAATGGTGACAGGTGCAAGCCATCCCTTGCGAAGCAGCGTGGCTTGTCCAACATGTCATCCCAAGCAGACAGACATTGGATCCCCTTAGAATGACACCAGTACTTGAGCCAATTATTAAAGCTGATCATCTTGTCTTTGTATTGTGGCATCATTCTTGGTGAGGGCAAGATGCTGCTCAGGGTCAGGGTCATATCAGCCTGGGCTACATAATCAGAGAGCTCCTCTATGTCTCTTTTCATGTAGTCCAGGGAGGCACGTCTCAGGTTATTCACGCCAGCATGGACAATGACGGAGTCATACTTGTACTTGCTTTGGAGTGACCTGAGTGTGTGTGTTATGTGGTAGATCCTAGTTCCCGATAGGCAGCTCACAGTCACCCTCTCCTTGTTCAGCCTGGTAAGCGGGACATCAGTGTGTCTGACTATAGAGTCACCTATTACTAGTGTATCAGGCATGGTGTTTGGCCTTAAGGGCTGTGATTGATTGACACACTGATTTATTGAAGTATGTGTTGCATGTGTTTTGTTTTGAGGTGGTGGATTTTTGGATGTCTGCTTTGGGAGCCTCTGTTGTTTTGGTAAGTTTTTTTATTAGAGCCTCCGAGTATGTCTTTGTGTTTTTATGTGTTTGGTTTGCAGATGTGGTAGGTCTATGTGGGACTGGGTTTGTTGTGTGTGTGGTTACCATCTCCTCCTGTCTGGTCATGCCAGCCCTGAGTTGAGAGAATTCAGCCTCTAGTTTGTCTATATAGTTGCATCTCTCACATGTATTTGTGTTTGTTGGGAGGAGGAGAGGGTTGTCTGTGTACATGAGACAATTGTAACATTGTCTCAAGATACCCAGATTAACCAGCTGAACTGGAGAGGACGCCAGTAATCTACCACTCAACATGCTAGAACAGTATAAGGGAGTGCTGTGCCTTTAAGGGAAGTAGATATTCACAGGGGTGGTAGGTGGATGTAGTGCTTACTTAGTATGAGAGTGCTTACTTAGTAGAGAAGTTTTGAGAACAAGTGCTAGGCTTATAATATAGCGAGTAGTCTGATTATACTAAGAGTAGAGCTTCCTTAAGGGAAAATTTGAAGAGCAGACTTGGCGGAGCCAGAAGAAGTTTAACCTTGTTTAACTGGCGCTGCACTATGCGCACAATTGCGCAAAGCCGCGCAAATGCAGATTTTAAACAGGGAACTTCAAAAAAGCTAGAAATGGTCCAAAACAACCAATTACTACAGCTGCTGTGCTGAGGTCACTTCCTACAGGGACAGGTAGGCTGCTCAAGGCCCCCCACTCCCACTGGTGAGCAAAGAAACTTCCTTCTATCCAAGTAAGGTAATGGACAACACAGGAACTACACCACAGCCCAGAATACAGCAAAGCCTGTAAACTGGTCTAAACTAGTCGAGGAGAGGCGGGAAAACAAGGATTATTTTTTTGTTTTTAGATAGAAAACACACAGAAAATGCAGAAACAGTAATAAATCAGTTACACAGGCTAGCACACTTTAGTGGGCAGCCTCAACAGTTAAATTAAACAAACAAACAAACTTTCGATCAATTTCGACTAAAATGTAACTTTCAGTGTGGATATTAAATAATGCAGCAAACAGCTAAAAAAAACAGTTTAAGCTTGCTTAGGGTAAGCTAGAGAATGTATTTCAAGTAAAAAAACAGCAAAGATACTTAAATACAGAAAGTAGTCACTTTTCTGAGTTCTCTGTAGCTAGGACCACTCTGCAGGACCACGAGGAGCTTGTCTGAGTAGTATAACCAGAAAAAAACACCCAGAGGCGGATTTTAAACAGGGAACTTTAAAAGAGCTAGAAATGGTCCAAAACAACCAATTACTACAGCTCTTGTGCTGAGGTCACTTCCTACAGGGACAGGTAGGCTGCTCAAGGCTCCACACTCCCACTGGTGAGCAAAGAAACTTCCTTCTATCCAAGTAAGGTAATGGACAACACAGGAACTACACCACAGCCCAGAATACAGCAAAGCCTGTAAACTGGTCTAAACTAGTCGAGGAGAGGCAGGAAAACATTTTGTTTTTTTTGTTTTTAGACAGAAAACACACAGAAAATGCAGAAACAGTAATAAATCAGTTACACAGGCTAGCACACTTTAGTGTTTATGTTATTATCTAACTTCAGGATTATGTATAACTTTAGCTTATCATTGCATGTTTGTGTTATTAATCTGTTTTTTGTTGCTGTATCATTTTTCCTGTCTCTTGTATAATAACTGAAAAGGGTCTTAGTCCTGTCCTCTGACCAGTCTATTAAATAAATAAATGAAATAAGCACACACACACACACACACACACACACACACACACACACACACACACACACACACACACACATAAGCACGCACGCACTCATACAGACACACACACAAACTTACCTGCATTAATAATGTAGTTAAGAGACTCAAACACTGGAATACAAACTTGCATGTAAAAGCCTAAACACTTCAGAGGAGATAATCTATATGTTTATTAAACCTCTGCATTTTATAGATCTCTATTTGGAGTCTTAATTTGCACATTTTCAGATAACTAAAATAGGCTGAGGAAGAAGAAGCTAAGTAAAATTAATACATGTGTATTTCTGAACTTTGACACGAGAGTGCACTTCTGTGAAGTGTGGTGATAGTGATCAGCAGGTCTTTGATTCTGTGAGCTGTTGCTGCAGATAGAAATACTGTTCATTTTTTGTACATACATTTCTACTGTATCTGTGGTTAAAAACAGAAATGAAAAGAGCTTCTTGAATGCTGCTTTTAGAGAAAAGAAAAGCTTGTTAAATGCTACTTCTAGAGATTTCATTATAACGGTCAAAAGGAACATTTAGTACTCTGATTTTCTAATGTCTGCACAGATACCTGTTAAGTGATTATATCTGAGTGTCTGCTAATGTGCTGTTCAGATTTCTGTTTGCTGATTGGCTACAAGAGTCTGCTGACATTAGATGTTATGGCACTAGCCAGTTGCAGAAAGAGACATCAGTACTACAGGTGCAAAAAAAAATGAATCTATATGCTGCACTAGAGGTACAGCAATATATATGTTTAGATTGGCAAAGCAAAGAGAAGGCAGAAAGAAATTTAACAGATAAACATATTAAGGGTGTGAACAATGAAAATTTGAATAACACTTACATGTGCATGCAAGTGATCTTGCACATGTCTGTTTTCAACTTATTATTTAGACATTTATTACTTTAGTGAATGTTGTTGCCAGCTTGGAAATTGATTATTTTCAAATAGACACATTAACTAATATATGATGCCAAACTATGAACAAAAAATAATTGATTTCAACAACTGGCTGTCTTTCTGGTGTCATTCTAAGGGGATCTAATATTTTTCAGCTTGGGTTCATACCTCTCAACTGTACAGATTTTCACAGAATGTCCAGATTTTTGCCTGAAATATTTGGTCTGCTCCTAATAAAATCTACAGTTTTCTGGCAAATCAAGAAGGATTTAAGTCACTAAATAATGACCAAATAATGACATATGTTTGAGTTTCAGACTTCGTATCCTTCAGAAAAATGAAAGCTAACAGAAATCCTGTTAATCTAATAGCTCTCTAAGTTGATATGAGCAATTTTTAAAATCTGTAACTAGTTTTGGTCCTTTGTCCCCCCCATTATTTTATGTTTTGTTCAGATTTCTTGCATTAAGAGGTTTAGAGGTATGCTTGGATTAACGGATGACGTTGCTTTGCCAAGGATTATCTGCACCTCTCCCATCTAGGTTTTTGAATACTGGCTAAAACTTTATCCACTGCTACAGTGCCTTTTTTTTAGGCAATGCCAAATTGACAAACATAAATTGACAAACATACTACCATAGCAAAATCAACTCAACTGAACCTCAAGGTGTTACTGCTTAATGCCAGGAGCCTAAATAAAAAAAAACTGCACACCCTCCAAGCTCTCCTTACACTCAAGAATATAGATATCTGTGCAGTTACCGAGACATGGTTTAAAGCGGCAAGTAGTACTCTAGCAATGCAAGGTTTCAGTGCCTTCCACGGTTTTAAACCAGTAGCTGCACAGACAAGGGCTAAAGGAGAAGGCATCTCAATATACATCAATAACAAGCATACCTCTAGGGTGGTTAAACATGATGATGTGCTGGAGTTCCTCCACATGCAGATCACCATAGACAAAATTCTGTACCATATCTTAGCCACCACCATCCATGTACTAAGAAGCTCACAATGCATACTTGGGCCTACTGGAGATGCTTACCATTCAACCTAACACTTTACTCATGGGAGATTTTAATTACCTATCTATAGACTCGGAATCCTACATACCCTGAAAACTAAAGGCACAGAGATTCTCGGGCTCCACAAATACAATACCCTTGACCTTAAATATGTCCAGTACAGGCTCCAACATACTGAACTTCCTGCTTACAAACATGGGAGAATGCTGCAACCCCCCCCCCCAGTGTCTTATCCTCCCTGGTAAGGTCTGACCATAAAACTGTTTCCTTCAAAATCAAAATTTACTACATAATCCCATTAAAACCAGTAGCAGTTAGGAACTATTACAAGGCAAATTACCTTTTATTAAGTGATTTTTTTAAGCACGAAACATCTTTATTAAATTATCACGTATGACATAGGCAATCTTACATATATGTAAATGAAAATAAACCATACCAACACAATCTCAGTTGCAAACATTATACATTACAAATCATGCCAACACAACTGTAGCTGCAAACATTATACATCAGTTATAATATATCCAGTCATTGTCAACCATTACATAGCTCATTCAAATCCTGCCTTCTTTTAAACATTATTCCTTTGCATATATTGATCTCACAATTCTCATTTTTTTCTCTGTAATATGCTCCTACCCTTTTCTAAAGATCCCCGTTCCAGTTGTTTTACCTCTGTTACTATCTCCGCTACTTCTCTTAAAGTTGGTGTAGACTTTGATTTCCATTTTCTAGCAACTGCTTTTTCGGCAGCCATCATAATTAGACTCAGCAAGGCTTTACTATGTCTAGACAATTCTTATTCTGTATCATAGTTCAAAAAATCATTTCCTTAGTTGCACCAATTTGCTTACCCAGTAAATCTGATGGAGCAGTCTGAAGGGAATCTTTAAATTCTGCCAACTCATTATACTCCCAAAAAATATGTTCCCGGTTATCTATTTGTTCCCCATCACACCTCCAACATTTGCTGTCTACCTGAGGAAAAATTTTTTGGAGTCTACTTGGGGTATAAAAATATCCATGTAAATACTTCCAAGCAAAGATCCTAAATCTTTTAGACTTTGTTGCATATTTGGGAGACATACATATATCACCCATTGTTTATTTGTGAATTGCTTATCCTGTCTCACTTCCCAATCCTTTCTAACCTCCTCTGATTGATTCTTATAGTCATCATGCAATATTTTATATGCTCTACTAATTATTCTTTTCTGAATGGCAACTTCTATTCAAGATTCTACTAAAAACTCTACCAGTGCTGGTCTTTAATTTAGGACCCCCCCTATTTCTTTTTCTTTGCCTGTACTCTGATATCAATCCTTGACAAGGAAGGCAATCTGTAACCTGCAGTCCATATAGGCTCTTCGCATCTTTCCATTCTATTACCTCTTCCTCTCTAGTTATTTGTTCTCAATACCTTGGTTTCTTTGCCAGTTTTCTCCAATAAATTCCAGCCCCCTCTTTCCTATTGTCTTTATCCTTAATTGCAGTCATCCCTATTGGCAAAATCTCATTTCTCCATCCTCGTGTTGGCTTAGTTCTTAGAATACTTTCTGCTACTTTATGAATATAATATTCTGTATGATTACTGTTATTCTCCTTAAAGGTCTGCATCCAAAATCTCAGTCTCTCCTTGTTTCTTGAGCTTCACCCCTGTTTCATTATCATCATCTCTTTCTACTTTTAATTATTGTTTTTCTGCTTGTGCTATGTATATGAGCCTTAACAGTTTTGCTCTGAAATACCCCTTTACATTGGATAATCCCAATTCCCCTTGGAAGAATAACCTTAACCCACTTGACTCTTACTGTCTTCCCCTCCAAGATAAAATCCTTCAGCTCTTTATAATTGCTATCCACAATTTGTCCTCTGGTTGATAAAAATATGCCTGATCTGTCTATAAAACTAAGGGGACTAAAAACATTTTAACTGCTTGTTTCTTGTTATTGATATCCATATAACAGAGCTTCCATTTTCTCAGTTTTTACATTATCTTTTGTTTAGTCTCTTCCCACATATCCTTAGCTGCCATATCAGAATCATTTTAATCCATACTCTTAAGTACTTAATTTCATCATGTCCCCATAAGTATGGATATTGCTGAACCAATTTGTATGTGGGTATGTAATTTACCACTATTGCTTTTGTTTTAGCTTCATTAATTTTGTAGTCTGAAAAGATTTGAAACTGTCTCAATGTGTTCTGCAACACTGTAATGTCCCTTTCTCATTTTGTCAGGTATAAAATAGTGTCATCTGCAAACAGAGACAGCTTTTCCTTGACTACCATACCAATTATATCCTTAAATTTCTAAGTCTCTTATTTTCTTTGCCAGTGGTTCTAAATATAATGCTAATAACAAAGGGGAGAGATAACACCCCTACCTGGTTCCTTTGCTCAAGCAGAGATTATCAGAGAGGACCCTGCCCACTTTAATTTATGCCTCTGATCCCTCATATGTCCTCCTACTCATCCTTATAATTTTATCAGGGAATGCAAATGCTTCTATTGCTCTGCTCATAAAGTCCCAGCTTACTCTGTCAAATGCTTTCTCTGCATCAAGACCCACCAACAACAGTAGTATTTTCTTACATTCTGCTTCCCTCTGGATCATCGGTGTTCTGTTAATGTTGTCAAATGTTTGCCTCCCCTCCACAAAACCACATTGATCCATATATATCAATTTTGGCATCACTTTTCCCATTTGTTTAGCCATTATAGACATAAACACTTTATAATCATGGTTTAGAATTGAAATCATGGTTTAGAATTGAAATGGGCTAGTATGAAACGTGATCTGATGAATATTTGCCCTCTGTAGGTATTAAAGCTACCTGTGTTTTCTTCCAATAATTAGCTACTTCTCCTCCTCTTAAAATACCGTTAAACAAAACTTTCCAGATCTTTATCAGTTTTGCCCACCTAGCTTCCAAACTTCCACAGGAATACCATCTATTCCTGGGGACTTTCCTTTAGATTGGTTATATTTCAACAATTTTTCTCATCTCCTCCTAACTTAACAGTTAATAATTGAGCCTCCTTTACCCCTAACCTTGGCATATTTAATTCTTACATAAATATTTCCATTTGCACCTTTTTTGATTTCCATATTTCTCTGCTATACACAGACTTTAATAGAATTTTCAAAACATTTCTAATACGTCTACAGGATTGCTTGATATCCTCCTTGTTATAGGCTACCTAAGCCTGGTGACAGCTCTTTCTAGTTTCTGTTGCCTGCACAGTTGTGCTAAATGTTTTTTTGTGCTCTGTAGTTATTATCAAAAATCAGTTGCTTAACAACAATCTTTCTAAACTCATGCATTTTATCAAGGTAATCCCTTATTTTCAATTTAGCATTCTGCAGTTACTCCTCTTCTTGTTCTGTGAGATTCCCCCTGTTTTGTAACGCTTTAACATTTGTCAGTCCTTCTAAATAATTCTTGTTACTTCTTAACTATATCTCCCTTTCATTAATTTGTACCCTATTTTTAAACTCCACTTTAATTTTATCCCACTCCCTAGCTATATTTTTAGAAGAAATTTCTGTCTTCTCTAATAGTTCTTGAATAATTTCCACTACCAATTCCTTAAATTCCTCTCTTTCTAACAGATAGGTGGGAAAGTGCCCCTGTCTCATTTTTGTTTCATTACTTTGTGTTTTTATTTTAGTTATTATGTTATGGTCTGAAATAGTTATTGGGTACGTAACAAGACCCTCGATGAAATGCACATGTTCATGTGAAATGTAAATTCTGTTTAGCCTAGCTCAGTTTTTGTATTTTGGGAAATAATATGTACATTCACTCCAAACTCCTAGTACTGAATTCACATCTTCTATGCTAAATATTTACATAAATGTGTTTAAAAATCTACCCTCCTTTGTTATATATTTCCTTTCTTGCCCCCCCCCCCCAGACACATCTTCACTGTTGCAAATCAAATTCCAGTCCTCAAGTATAGATAATATTCCTTGCTGAAAGCTGATTATTTCTCAATGAATTTTCTTAATCTCCATGATAACAGTTTTGGTGGAATATAAATACATGCCAGTGTAAAGTACTAAGTGGCTACTGGCAGGAGAGGCAGTAGCCACTTAGTACTACAAATCTACCATTTACTGTCTGTTTTATCCTCTTCTATTACTATTGGAGCTCCTCTTGCAATTAATATAAGTACTCATCTCTTCCTTTGCCACAGGTATTCTGCTGAATAACCATCCTGAAAACCTTTCTTTATCAAATTTACATGTTCAGTCCTTTCCAAGTGTGTCTCCTGTAGCATAGCTATTTGCATTTTACATTTTTAATATCATTCACTACTCTTCCTTTTTTGTATTTATCTATGAGACCATTCACATTTAAAGACATTATAGAAAGCATCATATTCTTGAGAAATTGTTATTCCCACCTTTTATGTATATCAGTGTTTTCGTTAAATGTCTACTTCCAGCTTTTATGTTACATGCATGTACAGTTTGGCAGGTGAATCTTTTTAATAGTTGTTTCTTGTCATCTCCATTGAGCCTATGTCACATCTTACAGAACTTTTTGTTTTATTGAAAACCCTCAAACAAAAAAGCACACACACCCCAATAGCCCCCTAAAACACATTAATTTAATAATAACACACAAAACTATGTACATTGATTAAAGACTGCTGGGACAGGGCTCAGTTTTGAGCTTTTTACTGGTTAAGTGGGTAATTTGTTTAAATCAGTTTGCTCGTTTTCTATTGTTATATTATAAAAAAATTACTTTATTCATCTGCTTTTACTGTATTTGTTTCTTCCTACTTTATTACTTTATTTTGCTTTTGCTGCCTGTTCTTAAAAGTACTTAATTGCATTTATTCTGGTGCATTTATTACTGCTTGTTAGTAGCCTGATTAAATTGTAACTGTTATTCTAAGCCTTTGGTTTACGCACTTTGGCCTCAGACCAGTTGTTCTACATTAAGAAGGTGTGATCTGCACTCTTGTGGGAGGAGAGGGTAGATTCTGCCCTTCTGAGCTGGGAGTTTCTGGTTAGAGGCTTATTGTGCCTGCTTATTTTAACTGTTTCTTTCTGAAATTGGTACACCTTGTTTGCTGTAGCATAGACTACATTCAGACCTGTTGAATCTAACTTTGTTGTATAACTTAAGCACTAATCCAGGCCATCTTTTTTTGGAGAAGGTTACCCTGCACCCTAGTGGCAGGAGTGTGCAGTTAGAACTTGTCTGATCAAAGACTGCTGGAACGGGCTCAGTTTTTAGCTCTTATTGGTCAATTGGTTAATTTGTTTAAATCAGTTTGCTCATTTGCTACTGTAAAAAAAAATACACTTTAAGCATCGCCACTTAGTTAAGGTTAAACTATTCCCGGCACCATAAAATCTTCTCTTCAAATTTTCCCTTAGAACTAGTCAGTTATTTTAGTTTTAGCACTCAAATCTGTTTCTTTGAGCTCAGCACTTATTCAGAACTTGTTGTAAACACTAAATAAGCTACTAATTACTACAGCACTCAACTTTCCTCACTTACCTAGAGGAAAACAGTTTTTAGTACTTAAATAAGCACTTATCCAGGCATGTCTAAGGGTCAGCTCCCAGTCTTTTTTTCCTGTTTACTTGATGAATCTGGGCATTTTGAGGCAATGCAGCAATTGCCTCATGTACACAGACAACCGTCTCCTCCTACAACCCAACACTACAACCTGTGAGAGATGCACTTATATAGCCAAACTGAAAGCAAAGATCTCTTCAGCCAAGACTGGACTAGACAGTCAAGAGGAGAAGGTATACACTTTCACCACACCACACTCATCACATAGCCCCTCAAAATCTACACCACCAAAATCCACACATAGAAACACAAAAACATTCGCAGAGGCTCTCAATAATAATTTGCTCAAGCAACAGAGACCTCCAAAGCAGAAACGCAAGCAACCTCCACCCCCCAACACTACCCAAATGATCTGCATTACACAGATTCAGTGTGCCAATCAACCACAGCTCATAACGCAAAACAACATACCCAACACACTAGTAATAGGTGACTCTATAGTCAGGCACACTGATGTCCCACTCACCAGGCTAAACAAGGAGAATTTTACTGTCAGCTGCCTGTCAGGTGCCAGGATTCATCACATAACCCATGCTCAGAGGTCACTCCACAACAAGTACAAATATGACTCTGTCATTGTCCATGTTGGTGTGAATGACCTGAGACATACCTCCATGGACTACATGAAAAGAGACATGGAAGAGCTCTCCGATCTTGTAGCCCAGATAGGTATGACCCTAGCCCTGAGTAGCATCCTGCCATCACCCAGAATGATACCGCAGTACAAGGACAAAATAATTGACTTCAACAATTGGCTAAGCTTCTGGTGTCATTCTAAGGGGATCCAGTATCTGTCTGTCTGAGATGACATGATCAACAGACCATGTTGCTTTGCCAGAAATGGCCTGCACCTGTCGCCCATGGGATTCTGGATACTGGCTAAGGCTCTTGCCAACCCTGTACTGCTTTTTTTTAGGCAAGGTTCAAATGACAAATTCACCACCATAACAGGTACAAGCAAGCAAAATCTGAGGGTAATGCTACTTAATGCTAGAAGTCTAAACCTCAAAATGCACTCACTCGAGGTACTCCTTAAAATGGAGAACATCGACATCTGTGCAGTGTCAGAGATCTGGTTCAAGGCTCCAGAGAGCACCTCTGCATTGCCAGGCTATAATTCATACCACACCTTTTGGCCACCTAACCTGGACTGAAACACTAAAGGCAGTGGCATGTCCATATTCATTAAGGATATCCACACCTCCAGGCTAGTTGCTCAGCATAATCCATCTGAGATTATCCAAGTGCAACTAACTCTGGGCAAGACCACAATCCAAATTGTAGCTTGCTACAGATCCTCCACCATGCCCCAGGATTTCCACTCCTCATTTCTTGATACACTGGGAAATATTAGGTTACAACCCAACACCCTAATAATGGGTGATTTCAACTACCCCACCATTAACTGGGAAAACTACTCATGTACCAACTGTTTTGCTCAACGTTTTCTGGAATTCATAAATTCCAACACCTTGGATCAACTTATCCACACCCCCACCAGGGGCAGCAGTATCCTAGACCTGTCATTACCAACATGGGTGACCAGTATTCCACAACAAAGGTCAATTCCTTGTTGGTCAGATCTGACCACAAGCTAATCACCCTAGACATCCACATCCTGCCCCCACCCCCAATTAGGGAAACTACTGTAAAAAATTTCTCTAAAGCCAACTTAACGCTTCTTAAGACAGAAGTGTCAAACTTCACGACACCCATGCAGATGGATGACTGCTGAATACTTCACAATTGCACTTTATAAGCACTTACACAGGTGCATGGATCATGCTATCCCTAACAGAACCAAGATGCTATCCTCCAAAAAAATGAAACCAATCTGGTGGTCCCCTGCCATAAACAAAGTCTACAACTGAAGAAAGAAACTGTTGCAAAAAAGAGTAAAATTCCATGATTGGAGGAACTCCCTGTTCAGCTTCAGTAAGAAGCTGAGATCCCTCATAAAATCTTCCAAAGCTAGTTGCGAAAACAAAATCGCCACTGATTCTAAAGACAACCACAAAGCATTCAATAGCTATGTCAAGAATCTCAACGGCAATGCTCAGATCTGCACTGAGTTACAGCATAATGGCACTAAATATATAGAACCAGCTGATAGTGCCAACATCCTGGCAAATAGATTCAGTGCTAACTTTACCCCCCTCTCACCCTCTAAAGGGCCCATCTCTATACCGGAAGAATGCAAAGTTCCTGTAATCATGGCTGTACAGGTAAAAACCACACTCTCCAAAGCCAAGAACGCAATATCCATGGGACCTGACAACATCCCAGGCTGAGTTCTACATGGACTACAGAATGAACTGGCACTCCACCTAAGTACCATGTTCAATCATAGCCTCACCTCAGGCTTTGTGTCCACTGAATGGTGCACAGTGATGGTTTTCCCACTCAACAAAGGGGGATCCAACATGGACCCTGGGAACTACCACCCCATTAGCCTGGCGAGCCTGGTCTGCAAGGCCATGGAACGTATCATCATGGAACTTATAAACAAAGACATTGGTAATCTCCAAACTCTGGACCCCACCCAGTTCCGGTTTGTGAAAGGCAGATCATGTCTCCTAAACCTGATAGACTTCTTTGAAGCACTCACCAAAGCTGTAGACGAGGGTTAGGTGGCTCACACAGCCTATCTAGATCTCGCCAAGGCTTTCAATACCATCCTCCACTCTGGAATTATTGATAAGCTCATTAAACTAGGTATAAAACCCTATGTCACAAGATGGATTGCTAAATGGCTAACTGACAGAACACACACTGTGAAAGTAGCAAACTCCAAATCTGACTTCAGACCAGTGACAAGTGGAGTACCACAAGGTTCAGTCCTGGGTCCTCTCCTGTTTGGTATCTACTTTTCTAAAGTACAGGCTAACACAGAAGGTCTTTGGCTAATGAAGTTCACAGATGATTACAAACTAGGAGCCATAATTGAAACTCCTAACAATGTGGACATCCTACAAAAGGGCCTTACTGAGACAGATGCCTGGTGTCAAAGCCATGGCCTCAAGCTCAGTGGCAAAAAGTGCATTGTCATCCCCTTTGGTAAAAACTCTGTACCCATGAACTACCACATAGGTGGTAGTAAACTTAACACCAAAAGTGTGATAAGAGACCTTGGGGCACAGGTGAACAGTAGTCTCTCCTTTGATAATCACATCGCCACAGTAGTCAGGAAATCCTTCTACATGGCACACCTCATCACAAAATGTTTCTCATCCAGGAAAAAAGAGACCATTGTTCCCCGCTACTCATCACTCATTAGACCCATTATAGAGTACAACGCCCCTTTTGGTATGTACCTCACAAGACATCTACAACAACTGGAAAGGCCGCAGAAATACCTCAAAAACAGAATTAACAGCCTCAAAAAGATGCCTTATGCAGACCGTCTCAAATATCTCCAGCTTTACTCATTCGCATACCGCCTACTCAGAGGTGATCTCTGCCTAACATACAAAGCTATGTCAAACCCAGAGCTGTTGGACATGCTCCACTTAAAGAAATCCCAATCCCTCCGAGCTACATGCTCTAGGGACCTAAACCTTGTCACCACAATAAACAGAACATGCTGGAGGGATAGATTCCTGTCCCAGAGACTTCTCATACTCTGGAACAAACTACCTATCTATATCAAACAAAGCTCCTCATTAGCACTCTTCAAGAAAAATCTTGATGATTGGATGGGAAATAGAAAATTCATCCCGGGGATCACTTCTGTGGCTCTGCTCGACAGTGGCACAGGAAAATAATTTTCCTGGGTGGTGAAAGCCAGGATACCTTTTTGGTTAGGCTTATATAGGCCCTAGGGCCAATAGCCTAGTACCTACCTAGGAACCTAGGAACTTATATTGAAGCTTTACTCTCCTAATGGGAACACGTTACAAACTGACAGCTACACATTCAGACTTGAGCTAACCTAAAAGAAACATTATCCATGCTAAGATGCATGGTACAGCCTGTAGTTCTATTAAGTGTTGTCTGTTTTTTTCTTAACTTTATACATCTCTCATTTGGGAAAATACTTGAATGTTTTCAGAAAACATTTTCTCCAAGCCATTTCTCTTTATCAAATTGTTTGCTGGAGACACGAGAATCAGACACAAAACTGTTTACTAGGAAAAAAAAGCCTTATAATATTCAATATTCTTTTTCATTTACTTGCGTTATCTTAAAACTTGTTACTAGATTAAGCTAATGGTCTTAACCCAGTCATTCCCCTATGCAAGAATGAGAAAAAGCACACTAATTTTTCTTTTGTCATGCTCTTTTTTAACCAGATCTTTTTTACATTGCAGTGCCTACCTTTCTTAAAACTGAACAAAGAGAAAGAGAGAAGAAGGGAGATAGAAAAAAAGAAAAAGAAAAAAACAGGAGCACCTATTTGCATTAGTATCCCTGTTATACTTACAAATAACTGCAACATTTAATTTATAACATGCAAAGAAAATCATGCACTATTTAAATAGTACTATTAAGAAAAAAAATAGTTTTACTTACAGTTAACTTTCTCCCTCCTCTTCCCCTCCTGAGTATTTTTCTGAACATTAACTATATGAAGTAGGGCATATGCTTTAGAGTCCCTTGCAAGTTTAACAACGTCCAAAAAAGCCCAATATTTCCAGATTTTCTTATTCTGTCATGTTTTACAAATATTCTCATTGCTTTATAATCTCACATTTGTCAATTTGCAATTACTGATTTTATTTTCCAAACGTTAATAACATGAAGTAGGGTATATGCTTTAGAGTCGAAGAAAGCCCAATATTTCCAAATGTTCTTATTCTATTCCTGTTCATCTCCATCTCCCAAACCCTGTCTCTGCTTCATTTCCAATGTACTCTTGATTCTTCTAGTCAAATCTTGTGCTTTTTTCCCTGTCTCAAGTATTTTCCATTGTAACACTGTAAAATGTTTAACTGACATAGTCTTTCTTTATTACCAGAATAACAAGAACCAGAATTTCCTTTTCTTTCACAGCTCACTTTTTGTTGCACAAAGTTTTGTATTTCTTCATTAACATGTACTTCATCAAAAAAATTATTTTGTTCCTCCAGGGAAATATGTTTTGAAGATAGCTGGGTACAGCAGTTTGAATCCAATGGCTACTTCTTGACATTCACTGACTAATGAAATAACTTTAACTTTACTCCTCTTCTGCCTGGTATACACTGAGTAGCCATTATCCACAAACACTCTGCTACCTCCCACCTTTAATACTTTGTCCTTACAGTTTTATCAGAATCAGCCCCTTCTGCTGGTAAGATTACATCTTTACCATTAAAGGTCTAGGTTGTTTTCTCATAGCCAGGTTTGGAGCATACACATGTTGTGCCTTTTCAGTTAACAGCTCCTGTTGTGGACTACCAGTCCAGTTGCTTATTTCTACTTTCATAAAATGAATACTCTCTGTTCCTTACAGCTTCTCAGGTACAGCAGAAAATTTCAGGTTTTCCCTATGTGCTCTGTCCTGTAATTCTATTATTTTTTGAAACATCTCTTCTTGTGCAGTTTCATATTCAGCTAGCCTTTTCTTCATTTTGACCTCTGAGTTTTGCAGTTTTATCACCTCATCTGAATATCTGTTTAAAGCTTCTATTTTTTCCCAGCTTTTTATTGTTTGAGTTGATATACTCCATCAGCGTTTCAGTTATTTTAGTCAGGACTGTGTGCAGTTGCCTTATATTTTCTTCTAAGTCACTGAACGTCATGTCTGGAGCTTGCATTGCTTTTTGTTGAGCAGCTACAGTACTTTTCGCAGTCAGTGTTTCCCTTCAGGCCCTCTGTATTTCTTTTTTACTGACATCCAGGCAGTCAATTTACTAGCCAGTTAATGAAATTTACCAGAAATCTAGGTCCACTGGCTTTCCCTGCTAAGTTTCTGTTTTGGCACTGGGAGAGCTAGAATTAGGCTGTTATTCAATGTGCAGCCATCTTGGAAGTCCTTATTAAGTACTGATTTGTCAAAATTCAACACCCCTCCCAACCCAGAGAACACAGCAGCCTATGCTGAATTACTCTCAGAAACGTGGTACAGCCGTGTCAATGGCTGCATAGAGGCTGCTGTATCTATCAGAACTAAGCACAGGACTAGCCCCAAAAGCAAACCATTATGGTAGCATCCCAAATTAAATAGGATATGCAACAAAAGGAAAAAAATATGTCATAAATCAGGAAAGGTAATTCCCATAAAGATAAAAACTCTCTCATCAAAGTAAATAGGCAGCTAAGAGGACTAATTAGGTCAAGCAAAGCCAACCTTGGGGTTAGGATAGCCTCCTAGGGGAAAGATAACCAAAAGTCCTTCTAAAGCTATGTCAGAAACTTCAACTTCAAGGGCAGCACACAGCAATGTGCTAAGCTGGTGGTTAATATTGCCAAATTCACTGAGACTGGAAATATAGCAAACCTGTTAGTGGACAAATACATTTCCAAGTTTACGTTCCTGTCACCCAACCATCCCCACAATAATACCCTCAAACATAACCCTTCCAACTATAACTAGGGAACATGTACTGGCTGCAGTCACTAAAGCCAAGAACATGACCTCAATGGACCCCAATAACTTCCCAGGATACCTCCTGAATAGTCTAAAATATGACTCATCAGGACTTCTGGAATCATTATATAACTATGATTTTAAAACAGGCTTTGTGCAACATGAAATGAGGACTGTGAAGTTCACCACCCTTCATAAGGGAGGATATTCAATAGATCCTGGAAACTACAGACCCATTAATCTGACTAGTTTTATTTGCAAAGAAATTGAAAGAATTAATATGGAAATTATCAACACGGACATAGGAGATTTCCAGACACTGGATCATCCCCATTTGGCTTTGTCAAAGGAAGGTTATGCCTACTGAATCTGGTGGACTTCTTTGAAAAGGTCACTAAGGCTATGGATGAGGGGAAAATGGTGCATATTGCCTACCTAGATCTGGTTAAAGGATTTGATACAGCATTCCACATATGAATTGTCAGCAAATATATGAGACTAGGTATAAACCCCTTTATAACATGCTGAATAGCTAGCTGGCTCACTGAAAGAACCAAGGAGGATAAAATCAGTGAGGCCGCCACCACAAAGAGGCCAGTCACCAGTGGAGTCCACCGGATTCTGTGAAGGGCCCATCCCTCTTTGTTATTTACTTCTCAGAAGTCAAAGCCAATATCAAAGGCCTTTGGCTATGCAAGTTCACAGATGATTGCAAACTGAGAGCAGTCACTGAATCCCCCCAAGATGAGAACACCTTTCAGGAAGGTCTAATACAGACAAACACTTGGTGCCAAAGCCATGGCTTAAACGTCATTAGCAATAAATGAATTATAGCACCTTCTGGGATGTCTGTCACCACAGGTAACTATGCCATCAACACAACACCTTTAAAAGTGGATTCACTTGTCAGGGATCTGGAAAATCATGTAGATAGTAACCTAGCCTTTGACCAACATGTGTCCAAGGTAGTAAGAAAATCCTTCTATGTTGCTCAACTTATAAGGAAGGGCATGGCGTCTAGGTCCAGAGAAGTCATCATACCACTGTACTCAGTCGTCATCAGACCCATCATAGAATATACAGTATAATGCCCCCTTTGGTACATACCTCTCAACCTCTTAGAGCAAAAAATCTGGACAAAGCCATGAATAATGGGGGACAAAAGCCCAAAAATATGGACAAGTCTCTGTATTGTAGTCCTGTATATCCCTCCAGGCTATAGCATTCCCATATTAGATGAAAACCTAACTTGGGTCTCAAACAACTTAAAAATGAAACAATCATTCTAGGTGATGTGACTATCAACTGGCTTGACATTTCACATCACCATCCCTCGACCACCATAAACCTATATAACTTTACTCAGTTAGTCACCAATATAACCAGACCCAATGGATTGGATTTTGGTCTCTGACACTAATAAAATCTCCTCTACAGGTACTCCACCCAACAGTATTAGTGACCACCTACCTGCCTTTATAGTATGCAAAATACCCCAATGTCAAGTATACACCAGTATAAACAAATCAGAGACCTATCCCACTTTTGTCCAACCATCCTTAATGAAACTCTACACAACCTCAATTTAGATGCACTGAAAACCCTTCAACTTGATGAAGCAGTTGAGTTGTTTAACTCTACATTTCTCAGGCTATTAAACAAATTATCAAGTCTCTGACAAAAGAGAGTGAATACTAATCATGCCAACGAGCTTAGCAGACGCACTATGTAACTCATGATTGCCAGGGATAAAGCCTGGAAATTATGGCAAGGAAATAAACCCTCCAGTGACCTCACTCAATATAAGCAACTCTGAAATAAAGCAAAGCATCTAATAATCAATAATATTGATTAATAGACGAATATTGATCAATATTTCATGCCTAGCACCTGGCTGACATATTTTAGCACCTTTCTCTTACCCACTATCCAACCTCTTCTTTAGAACTCCCACAGATGCACTATATGTTATCACACGTTACTTACCAACTCACTGCTACCTACTCCCCACTGTCCCATCTATACCTACTAACTCTCCCCTAGACTAAGATGAAAAGCTTTCCCTTAAAATATCAATGAACCTCATATGAACTTGTCTATATTCTCCTCCTTTGACAAACTGGCTAGAATTTTTAGTTTTTCCTTTCTCCTCTTATCTTCATTACATCTTCAAGATTATTTCTACTTAACACTCTGTATGAACGGTAATCATATGTTACTACCTGCTATACTTTTAATTGTATGTCTAAACCACTATGCTTATGTAAATATCTTATGCAATCATATGTTATTATCTGCTATATTTTATAACTGTATGTATAAACCACAATGCTCATTTAAATATCATATGTATAATATGTTAGCAATTGTTCTAGGGCTTTTCTCCCTGTGCCTCTGGAGCTCCATAAATTCTTTACTCAAACCAGGCTCCAATAGGAATTCATGCCCCTCCCCAGATAAGACACCTAGCAAAATTGCCTCACTCTTTAACTCATATTTCATAAATTCTATCAGCAATCTCACCACCAACTTTCCTCAAATCAATCTAGCTCCTGCAAACTCACCATCCATAAATACTCATAGCTTCCCCCCGCCCTGTTTTTCTTTCTCACCTATTCCTACAGCTACCATTAAGAAACTACTTCAAAAACTCAAACCTGACACTAATGCCCCCGATAACCTGCCTCCTGAATTCCTTCAATTAGCAACTAACTCTATCACATATCCCATAAGTGTTCTTCTCAACAGATCAATCCAGGAGTCCTATATACCCACAATCTGAAAAAAAGCATATATTCTTCCTCTCCACAAAGGTGGAAACAATACATATATTACCAACTTTCAACCTATTGACATTCTCTCACCTATTTCTATGATCCTAGAAAAATGCATCCATGCACAACTTCTAAATCACCTGCTAAACAACCAAATCCTCTCTCCCACTCAACATGGCTCTAGGCCTGGTCACAGTACTACCACAGCTCTTCTATCCTTCTTGAACACAGTCAGCTGTGCTCAAGATGCTGGAAAAATAGTCTCTTCTCTGTTTCTAGATCTCTCCAAGGTTTTGATGCTATCTCTCATCCCCTTCTTCTCACCAAATTGTCTAACTTAAGGCATCACTCCCTCTATCCTAAACTGGTTCTCAAACTATCTCACAGATCGGCAATAATCAACTAAGTAGCAGCAGTCTTTTTCCTCAATTCAACCACAGGCATGTCTCAAGGATCTATACTAGGGCCACTGTTGTTCAGTATCTTCATAAACAACTTCCACACTACCCTCAGTCAGGGATGCTGTCATACAATATGCAGATGACTCAACTATCATCTGTACTGCCAACTCTGCATCACAGCTACAAGAACTCAACCAAAGTGTCCTCATTGCCACTGAAACTTGGATGACCAATAGTCATCTTGCCCTAAACCCCAAAAATACTAAACTCATGCTATTTACCCCCCCAAAAACATCTCCCTGAACAAGGACATACTCATTATCTTCTCTCAAAACAACACGATCATTGAGGTTGTCACAGACACAAAACTACTAGGTGTCATCATAGATGAAGCCCTAACATTTGACCTCCATATTAACAGTAACATCAAAAAATCACCAAAAACTTGGCACACTCTACAGACAAAAATACTTTCGCAGCCTCTCCACTTAACTATCACTGTCCATTTTCTTTCTGCTACCTTCCCTATTATACAGTGCCCCTCTTTTTACCAATATCCAGTTTTCCCTTAAATCCAAACTTGAATTATGCTATAATAAAGTTGCAAAATTTGTGATGAATGCAAAGTATTCATCCCACCATTGTGCCTCACTACTCCTACTAAACTGGCTAGAACTCCCACACTATTTTACATATCTGCAACTAACCACTGCACATAAACTTATATTCAGATGATCAAACTACCCTGTCCTTTCTTCCCTGCTCATTCAGTACCATCCAAATACACCATTTTGGTCCGAAAGTCAAATGCTCTTGAATGTTGAAAAGCCCAGTGTTTCTGCCAGTCAGATGGTATACTCTTTAGTATTTCCAAGCTATGGCATACCCTCCCACCCTCTCTCAGGACTACCAGTAATCCAGCCCTCTTTAAACATTCCCTGAAACAACACCTTTTCTCTCTATGGCACTGCACTTGTGCCAAACCTACACTCCCCACTGCATGACAATACCTAACATCCTCATTAAACACTTCTCTGTATATTCTCTCTCTGTCTCCTCTATCATTCTGCCTTTCTTAGCTTTAGCTTATGACTTATTTGGGTCTTTTCAGCTCAGCTTCATGCAAGTTTACAATTTCTCTTAGGCAAGAATGCACAACGTGCTCAAAGAGTCTACTCAAAGATATCAACAACTATACCAAGCTGTATCATCCTTTGCAAAACATCCTACCTTTACATAGTACCCTCATAATATCCCTGATTATTATCTAGCTCATTCAACTGCTTCTACACCTCTACTATACTCATTATGATAAACTACTTCCTGTACATAATTTATACCGATGATCTGACATGTACTAATATGATTTATTGTGTTGATATTTGTATTGATGTATTAGTGTCTTCTTCTTCTTTTGGCTTTTTCCTGGTTAGGGGCCGCCACAGTGGATCACCTGTCCGCTCATGATTGGCAGTGGAGTTTTACGGTGTTGAGTTGCCAGCCCGGTGCCCAACCTTCCACAGAAGGCGCACACACGCAAGCACTCACACCTAGGGCCAATTTAGTGTCCAATCCACCTACAGCATGTCTTTGGAATGTGGGAGGAAACCCACGTGATCACAGGGAGGACATGCAGACTCTGCACAGAAGGCACCCCAGCTGGGGATCAAACCGGAGAACCTTTTGCTGTGAGGCGACAACACTAACAGCTGCATTGATATGTGAATCTATGTATTTGATTTGATGCATTGTTCATTTCATTGTTGTATCTTTTCTCCCTGGGCCTCCACTGAATATGAGCTCATTTCGGCCCAGTGGACCATCCTGGTAAACAAATGCAAGTAAACAAATAAATAAATAAATAAATATTTTTTTTTAAATATTTCTCTTACAAAATTGGAAAGTTGATGGAAAAACAGGTTTTACATTAGCATGAATTTTCTGAAGAGTATGAAGTCTGAAACTTAAATGTCTGTCATTATTTTCTGACTTCAATCTTTAATGATTAAAACCACACTTTTATTAAAAATGGACCAAAAATACGAGGCAAACCTCTATACAGTTGAGAGGTGTGCTTCGATATGTACCTGACCAGACACATGCAGCAACTGGAATGTCCACAAATGGTCCTTACAAAATGAATACAGTGAGTAAACACAATATTCTACACTAATTACCTCAAAGCCCTGTCTCTTTACTCAGTATCATACAGACATCTGAGAGGTGATCTTTGCCTGGCGTACAAGGCATCCCCAGACACTGTTTTAATGAAACTTTTGTACATCTGCAAAACAAACAGCATCAGAACTACTAGATTAAAATATGTAAATATTGCTTGCAACACAAATAGAATATGTTGGAGAGAGACATATATGTTTCTTAGGGAATTCCCATTCTCTGGAACAGGCACCATCCATGTGAAGCAGAGTTCTTCCCTATTCCTATTTAAGTGCAATTTGGACCAATGGATGAGTATTCAGAAATTCACCCTGGTATGGCTGCTTTGTCTCAGTTGGATATAGGTAGTCAGTAAATTAATATCTATATAAATCAAATTTATGGGTCAATTTGAGTTGCATGGCTAGGCTTATAAGAGCTCAGTGGTAATTAGCCTAGTATACACCCATTAAGCTATAGAAAAATTCATTACCATGATAATTATATCACATTGATGTCATGATCAAAAATGCCAAATAGGCATGTTGGCTTGTCCTTCTATATAAACACAACAATGATAGTATAAATGTTAGTTGATGATGTTTTGCCTAAAACCTGAGTGAGACCAAGAGATGCTATGAATACACTGGAAGTACGAGTTATTTATGGCAATTCCTTACAATTTTCTCTCTTCTCAGTCATAACAGTATTATGTCAATTATCTGATTGATAACCATACTGACATTTTTTAAAAGAATGGAATTCAATGCCACAATATTTACACTAGTTTCTTCTTGTCACTAAAACAGCACATCAGCTGTAAATGACAGTAAACACTGCTGTAAAAGGTATTTCAAAGATCTTTAGAATACGTTATTAATCAAATAACATATTTCAGTTGTGACAGCTTCATCTGATGATTGAGTTAGTTCTGTTTTAGCTGTTTAGCAATCTACTAGTATATATCAGATGCAATATTTTATAAGCTTTGAAGACTCTTGCCATTATAGCAACTATTTTTACATTTCTGTCTTGCTTTATTTGCTGATATGGAGCCAAAAGGGGAGGAAATAATGATTTGGACTTTTCAAAAAAAGATAAAGATTACCAATATCTTGGAATGTAGTGAGAAATCCTGAGAGGCAGCTTTTCAATTTGGTTGATGCCAATTCTAATTTAAAGCAGAACATGGCTAAAATTAAAGAGTGCATTTCAACTCCTTATTCCTCCATTTCTATAGGTTTTCAAAAGTAATGAAGAAATGCAATGTTGACCATCTAGACATTGTAATTTAACTAGCTTGTAAGGAATTACCTAGCAGGTTTCATACTAAAATAAAAACAAAACCCACCAGTTCTGCACTGCAGTGAATGAAGAGGAATGGGCCAGGGGAATGATGGTTACATTAGCTAAAAAATATAATAATTTAGTTCCATGGCAGCTATTCACTGTTAATAAATACACTGTCCTCGGGATTCAATAAACTCCGTGTAGGTTTAGAGCGAAGCTTACATGGAGTTTACCTGTTTGCAGATTGAGCAGCAGTTCTAATTGCATATGCATGCCGAGGATCTTGTTTCAACATAAACAAGTGTGGTTTTGTGGCCAGCAACAGTGTTGTTGGCCAGGAAACTGTGTAAAGCAACATGAGCACCTATGGACATGTACTCCTGTTTACCTATAGGCAAACTAAGTCTGTGGGTCTGCACAGAAAGTCACAGTGACTACCAGTGTTTTTTATAAAGCAATGTATATAATTCTAACGTATTACATGAAAGTATATACAGTGCAGAGTGATGTGGAAACCAGTTTTAGGCATACTGAATAAAAGTCTTACAACTGATCAGCAAAGGTACATAGACTGCATTTTAAATAATGATTTAGGGGGAAGTGTGTGTATTGAAAAGGGACACACCGATGAACTGTAGGAATGAACACAGGGGAAGAGGACAGGTGAAACATGATAATGTACAGCAGATGAGGACATGTCAATGAGCATACAGCACAAAGACAACACAGTTGTAGCATGAACACGGATTCCTATTACGAGAGCAAAAGTCCATTTAAGCGAATCCATAAATGTCAACACACATTGTGCGAACCGGCATTACAGCGAACGTCCAAAACCGCAAATTTGGAAATGTCGAATTACCATGGTTGGCCCATCTGTGGTATAGCTCCATAAGGTAAGTGTGCGATAGTTACGGACCTTAGGGTTAGGGTGCAGGTTAAGGTAAGTGCATAGATAGTTAATGTATGTAAGATTTAGTGTAGGGTTAGGAGTAAGGTTTTGGTAAATGTATGTATGTGGATTGTTTATTTTGTTTGTTTATATTTTCGTAGGGGAAGTGTGCGGTAGTTACGGCCCTTAGGGTTAGGGAGGGGTTAAGGATAGTGCATAGATAGTTGTGTATGTGGGGTTTAGTGTAGGGTTAGAATTAGGGTTTTGGTGCTTTACTTTAGGGATAGAAGTAGGGTTTTGTTAGTGTATGTATGTGGTTTATTTATTTTGTTTGGGTAGGTAGTATGTAGTGGGTAGTGGGGCTGGCCGACTATGACAGTTCGAGATTTAAAATTTTGTGGTTTACTGCTTTTGGTATTCTTACAGTTTGCACAATCCATGTTGGTGTTTTGGTATTCTCTCAAAAGGAGTTTTGCTCTGGTAATATAGACCCCATGAACACTAATCACATATCTAAATGATACAGTATGTACTGCTATGTACGCCTGTTGTTTCGGTGAAGTCATATCATCACACAGTTATTGTATATTATGTGACTGGATGGTCTGCATATCATCTACCTGTGAACATAGGTCACATACCGCTTGGTCTGCTCACATGGGTTTGCTGCCTATATTATAATTAGTTTGTGTATTTGCTCTTATAACGGAACTAATCATCCTATGATTTTTGTTCATTTACTGTGTCTCCATGGCTATGGCAGCAATCTTTTGTGTGTTTTGATACCCTTTGTATTATACCAATACCACACTTGGATTCAATGATTGTCCACAGTCTGCAGTCCTCCAGAAAGCTGGTTGGACAAAGGATGTGTAAGTCAGTCTTGACATATGAGACTTAAATAATGGCCTAGCACAGAGGCCTGAGGTACTGACCTGCTCAATGGACTCTAGATATAGGTCACTTCACACCCTTCAACATATTTATCTGTCATATATGTTATTTAGTGGTTTAACCACTTGGTGATGTAGGTGTTTATAGCAAAAGGAGATACTGCCAGCCCAGCTATCTGGAATTTTGTAAGTGGTTGTGTGTCATTTGTGACTGTCAACATGCTTCATGTAAGAATCTTGTGTTACATATGTATTAGAACTGTATGTCATATGGTACAAACGTGTGCTGAAGAGATATTTTGTAAAGTACTGAGCAGAAATGTATATGCACTATTGTAAGTGTTTGAATGTATGTATTTTAACAGGGGAACTGGAACACAGGAGGTTAACTTGCAAAACGTCAGAAGAATAGTTGAAATTAAGTTGCTTTATGGCTGGGCCATAAACAAGAGATGTTATATTTCAATTTCAGTGCAACAGGAGGCATAATGTCTAGAAAGAGAAGTTTTTTTGTATTGCCTTGGAAGTGCTTATTGCTTTATGACTTTCAGGATCTGCCTTAGCTCTAAGAAGGGTCCTTGTTTATGTGTTTTTGCAGGTAGATGCTAAATGCTACCAGCTGCATCAATGGGGATTTTCACCTGGGATAGTCAGATGAAAAGAAGTGATGTAATTCTGCAAGCTATCCCAACAGTAATATTTGGAATATTAATTTAAGAACTCTCTGAGAGAGATACTGAGCATTTTGTATTTTGTCTTTGACCTGATAGCATCAGCTGGAAGACCCACTCACCACATCTGTCATGTTGCTCTGTAAGTAAGTTAACTGGGAACACTATAATTCTCTTAGATTCAGTCAGGAATATAGTGAAGTATAGCTTAGATGTTTTCTTAATTTATTTGAGACTGTCCTGCAATGTTGTCTTAAATATTTCCTGTGATTGTGAACTCTGATGTAACTGTGATTATTAAATGAGTATTTTCATGTTCTTTTATTATTTATCATTAAATATATTTAAACCTTCCACTGTGGCTATTTGTGAGGCATATTTAAATGCTGAGAGTACTTACATATATATTTGGTGACACTGTGGGTCACTCCTAATAGCCTTGCTTTTGGTCAAACTATCCTTTGTATTGATTGTAATATTACACAGTGAAATTGAACACCATTTGTTAAGGGTCTTAAAGTAGCTGATAAGGACATGGCTGGTGGTAGTAATAACTACCTTATAGTCTGGGCAGAAGGGGGCATAACTAGTAAACTTGTGCCAGCCTTTTCAAGGTGTGTGTGTGTGTGTGTGTGTGTGTGTGTGTGTGTGTGTGTGTGTGTGTGTGTGTGTGTGTGTGTGTGTGTCTAAATCAAACATCAAAGTGTGTGTGTGTCAGCTACTTGGGCAGGGACACGAAGCACTGGTTGGGCAGAGAGGGTGCTGGAGGTCTTGGCTTGGCCACTCATCTGAGATCTCAACTCTATAGCTGTGCCAGTGGGAAGTCTTACTGGGGATCTGGAGAAAGAGGGAGAAACCAGCCCCAGACTGACTGTCATCTCTGTGTGCTCTTAAGGGAAATTGCACTTGATGCAGACAGCTGCATCTGGAAATACTATGTGTACATGTCATCCTCCCAGTGCACATCCCCCACTAGTGCTAGTGATGAGGATTGAGACTGCTTGATTACTGGGCCAATGATGGGGTGTCACAGTGTTTATGGCCACTTGTGACAGTTTCTCAATAATACCTGAGTGCAAATTTGTGCCAAATGCCTTGGCCAAGTCAAGTTATGCAGGATGATAGTGTTGTCATCATGCATGCCCTTGGTAACCTTCTTGAGGACATTGAACAGATGTAACAGATATGATGTAGCCTGAACATATCCTCATGGGTTTGGTACAGAGTTGGGATATTACCTGAAACCTTTTAGAGAAAATCCATGATGACTCATTGGTCTCCCTTACAGATGAGGAGAGGTGATGATCTCCCCCAATTAGAAGGATGCATGTTGATGTACACCATATTGTGGGAATATAAGCTGTCTGTAGGATCTGTTGAAGTATGGATCCAACTGTATCTGGCCGACCATGATTTCACTCACACTATAGGCAACCTGTGATGTTGTCAGGGCCCATTTAGTATGTGTTATTAGTCAAATATAGTACACAGATGAGCTGCCCTCCTTAGATTAAAAATGAGTAATGTTTAAATGTATTCATTGACTGATGGCCAGTGGCGACAGAGGGGTGACATGTGAGACAAACTGTCAGCTAGCAGCGTGTCTATTTCCTCCAGTTGGGTATGCCTGGTGGCATCCACATAAAGATCTGTGCTTTGTTGTGTATTCCCCTTAACATTTCACATTTATTAGAATAAATGATTTGTGAAAAGACCTCCAGATACAACCTTGGTCATTCATCACATTCCATGCATTGGTACTATGCACACATTCATACAATTGCAACACTGCCCCATACTTACATCAACTGCACAACATATGCCTATATGTGTTTCATGGAAAAGCTGTATTTGATTGGCCTGATGCCATATCAGGATACATTAGAGATCAGTTATTTGTGACTCATGCAGAACATTTCCTGACAAAAATGCTGATAGTCATACAATGGTGCTGCTGACCACCTCAATAATCATTGAGTATAATAACACAAAACAACTGCACATACAATGAATTCCACAAGGTTGCAATTGAATCAAAATGTGATACATTGGTTGTGTATATCACAGCATAACAACATGTATATGAGACAAGACTTATGTAACCATGTAATCAATATGAATTTATATTGATGGCATTGATGTCTGTCAAAGAACATTTAATGCTGGTATGTAGACATATGCACACATGTCCTAATATGCCAGCAATATACATAAAAGTTTATCATACCATGTCAGCAATCTAAGGAGGCATATTACTACAGCTGTTACAGACGAAGCATGTAATGCAATGTCATCAATGGCCATCAATACATTATCTCACATCACAGATTGTAATACCCTCTTGTAGCCATACTGTGCATCTATACTTCAACATAGCACATGCCAATGACAGCAGCAGTGACATGACAACTGTTCATAGGATCATAGGACATTATTATTCTAATGGCCTACATCACACGAAATCCTAGCCATTATTATACAATATAAAAAAATCCCTATATCTATATTAAGCTTATGTGTATATTTGTTGGATTGTATTATATCCTGCTATTGTCCATATACAATACAAAATGTTATCCAGCATAAGTGTTGCTGATAAAAAAAAAATGTTAACTGGATAAACCCATGGGACTCATTCTCCCTTTTCTGGGGTGACCCTGGAACGGGATCTCGTTAAGTGACTTACTCACTTTATTTGAAAAAAATACAGACATACTTAGCTTGTGCTGATAACATGGAGGAATATAGGGTTCATAGGTTAGTACTAAGCTAACTGCCCTTGCGAGCCATTTTAAGCCCAGCCAATTATCCCTCGGGAGATTCTAAGCCTGCACCTTGTCCTTGAAAGGCAAACACCTTAACCATTAGGCTATCCTCCCAACAGTAAAGCACTGAATAAAGTCCAGCAGCCCAAGATGACTATCAGCTCAGGTACAGGCGGCTGCAAGCAGGGAGGATGTGTCATACTCATCCCAAGGAGAGTGGTTGGACAGTGTCGCTTGCCCAGCTCACAAAGCTGCTATGTGACATGGTCTTGACTGAAGAACAGAGGCCTGTTATGACACATGAGCTGGTGTCAGTAAGATGTTGGCATAGCCACCCAGACTGGTGCATGTGTGTGTGTGTGTGTGTGTGGGGGTGATATGCCTGTGCTGATAATGGAGCACAGGCAGCCTTGAAATGACACCAGTGTTGGCATCACTACCAGGAGTGGGATTAGACCATAAAAAAAATCCCTCATTGCTGTGATGCCAGCTAGAGCACAAAGCACTTACATGGTTGCCTGGATGACAGGCCCCTCTCCCTGGAACATTGTAATGTCTTATTGAGGGATGGCTTGATGGTTGGCAAGCATGGAGGAAAATTATATTAAAAATACAGTAAGACTTAGCTATATGTGGTGTAAATGCAGCTGAGAAGTATAAATTAAAGCTTCTTATAATTATAGGGCTGGTACATCCTATATTTGAAAATGCAATCCCTACCTTTCAAATCACTGCACAGTTATGTGTTTAAATATCTGCAGTAGTTTTTACTGAATAGTTTTGTCACATCTTTCTTGTGTTCAAGTGCCATTTACAGTTTGTAGGTTTATCAATAAAAACATATATTTCTTTATTTGTCTTTCTGTTTGTCTGTCTGTTTGCTTGTCATGTTGTTCAGCTATACACTGGCTGCATTTATTGAACACAAGTGGAAAAATGTTACACATATATGAATTACATTACAATGCATGCAGATAATGATATCACAACATGTATTAAACTGTGTTTGACTCAGATACAACAGTGCCAAAAATATATTTAAATTTTTATAGCTAGATAAATGTTTACAATGTAAATACAACATGTCACAGACATATCACATGCATTCTACTTGGTAGGTAATAGCACTCCATCTGCAAAATTCCAGCTATTGTAATTTGGTGTTCATCTATTATAATGAAGAACTAGCAGTATGCATTTAATTAAAGCTATAATGTGTATAGTCAGAAACATCAGCTGTCAGAAATGCCATACATTATTTTTTACAATGAAAACATAAATGAAACAACTGTATGGAACAAACAACTGTATGGCTCTCTGAATGGAAACTGTATGTTAAATAATACAGAAAACCTTAACAACTGAAATATTTATACACAGTGAGAAACATACAAATCTGAAACAATAATCACTCAGTTTCTATATATATCTAATTGTTAGCTAAAATATGATGTAGTATATGTGTGTAGCTAGGATAGTACAGACAAAGGAGGCAGTCAAGATGAGGAATGTGAAGAGGTGGGGAAAGAAGAAGAAGCACATGGAAGCAAGGGAAGGAAGGAAGTGAAATAAGGAGGAGCTCAGTAAAAGATAAGTATACTGACTAGGATTCAGAGAAATTCTCTCCACCACTAATTGGCCAGTGAGGTATAGTCAGTTAGCATGATCAATGTGAATCTCTGATTTGCAGACATGGCAAAGCTGCACAGATTAACACCTCATTAGCAGTTAATTCTGACTTGAACACTGCACTATCTGACCTGATTAAGCTTATGTTCTTCCTACTGATTCATGCACTGCAGTAGCACAGGCACTCCCATAGTCAGGAAATCCTTCTACGTGGCACACCTCATCACAAAAGGTTTCTCATCCAGAAAAAAAGAGGTCATTGTTCTCCTCTACTCATCACTCATTAGACCCATTATAGAGTACAACACCCCTTTTGGTACGTACCTCACAAGACATCTACAACAACTGGAAAGGCCGCAGAAATACCTCACAAAGAGGATTACCGGTCTGAAACAGATGCCCTACGCAGACCATCTCAAAAAACTCCAGCTTTACTCCATCGCATATCGCCTACTCAGAAGTGATCTCTGCCTAACATAGTTTCATACTAGGCTAACTGCCCTTGCGAGCCATTTTAAGCCTAACCAATTATCCCCTGTGAGATTCAAACTCTGTACCTTGTGTTTGTAAGGCAAACACTTTAACCATTAGGCCACCCTCCCAAGCAAAGCTATGTCAAACCCAGAGTTGTTGGACATGCTCCACTTAAAGAAATCCCAATTCCTCTGAGCTACATGCTCTAAGGACCCAAACCTTGTCACCACAATAAACAGAACATGCCGGAGGGATAGATTCTTGTCCCAGAGACTTCCCATACTTTGGAATAAACTACCTATCTATATCAAACAAAGCTCTTCATTAGCACTCTTCAAGAAAAATCTTGATGATTGGATGGGAAATAGGAAATTCACCCCAGGGATCACCTCTGTGGCTCTGCTCGACAGTGGCACAGGAAAATAATTTTCTTGGGTGGCAAAAGCCAGGGTACTATTTGGCTGGGCTTGTTCAGGCCCCAGGGCCGATAGCCTAGTACCTACCTATGAGCCTATGAACATACATGCATTTAGATTCTGATGCACACAAACACACATACAAACCTCCAATCACCCATAAACAAAACCCCACACACTCACTCACACTCATGGAAATGCTCACCCACACTTCTGCACTCACTCTCACAAATACATACAGAATCTGTAATACAGTATGTAACTCCTGTAATGCAATACCCCAGGTACACACACACACACACACACACACACACACACACACACACACACACACACACACACGCACACACATGAACATACATAGTCATTCAACCCATAGACATGCACGAACATGTCCACACACATATACACACAGGTATACACAGACAAGCCCACAACTCTGCTGCACTTACCTGTATGATCATCCTCATAGCTATGAAAAGGTGAATGCTGTCAAAAATATTGTTCACTTTTTCTTCCTAGAGTAAATATTATCTCAACAGAGGGATTCTTTTGAGTTCATCTTGAGCTACAGATATTTCTGGGGAGGGCACATGGCTAATTCCACTTCCCTGGAATTCCATCTTACAATGTGTCTTACCCAGGGAGACTCTCCTTGCTACAGCAACAAGCGTAAATCCATAGCAGGGGACTTGTCTTTGACTCAAAAATGTTTACCACAAAGTGGGATCCTTCTGAGGTAAACTTCTGCATCATAATATGCTTTTCTGAATACCAGGGATTATATAGCATAATTTTTACTTTTTGTTGATATGAATTTGCTTCTCAGGATCTTAAAATATGAAGTAATAAAAATAGCATCATATGACTGTGTTAATTTACAAACACATGTTCATTTGCTTTGATATCATCTTATGTAAATGTGAAGTAAGCACTCTTTCTGAATACTGGGGTTTTGTGATTCACATGCCTTCATTCTAGCCTCAACTTTGCCTTATTTCCTCTGACAAAGGTCTAGTTCCTTTAATCTGGTATTTTAAGTACCATTTGTTCTGTGAAGGAAAAGGAGGTCAAAGAAGATTGGATCTTTCATGGCTTGAAAGGCTAGACACACATCTCCATGGAGCTGTCTAGAAGACACCAAGTACAGAGAAAGGGCTGTTAATCTGTCTTAATTCCCAAGATTTTTTAAGGCCTTGGATCTTTTAGTTATGAATCACTGACTTCTCTCAAGTTGAGTTATATGTTTAGACAAATGTAGTGATGCCTTCTGGCATTTCTACAGTTACATCCTACCGATGCCTCTAGGCATCAGATGTTCTTTTCTCTACTTACCATTAATAATTCCAAAACAATGGTACATACAAGGTATTGGAACATTTCATTTTAAAGCTTACACAATGGCAAACACAACTGTATTTATATCATACCTCTCAACTTCTTAGTGCAAGAAATCTGGACAAAGCCCCACAAAATGGGGGAGACAAAGCCCCAAAAATAGAGACATATTTTAAATATTGTTCTTATAAACTTATAAAGTTGCTAGAATAACAGGATTTGTTTAAACATACATTTTCTGAATGATTTGAAGTCTGAAACTTGAATTTATGTCATTATGTAGTGACTTGAATCCTCAGATCATCCCAGTGATTTGTCAGAAAACCACAGATGTTATGAGGAACAGACCAAACAAATGAACCAAACATCTGGATATTCTTCAAAAATCTGGACAGTTGAGAGGTATGATTAATATTTGAACTTTGTCTAGGGCAGATAAAGAGATATTGAATATTATTTGTATACTGTTTATTAGTATTGCAATAATTTTCATATTTCTCTAAATATCTTAATCAGTAATATAGACAGAAATGCTTTGTCTCATATAGATGTTCACAACCATAGGAAGAAAATGTTGCTGGAGTATGTGTATCACTTGAATGGTTACTTATGAAATAATCTGTTTATACAATATAACATAATCATGTTTACTGCATTTATTGCAGCTTTGGAAATCTATGTTAATATCTAGAATTAAATGAATGCTTGCATTGTAAATGTTACATTGTACTGAATAGTTTGCAATTTATTTACATTTTTTTAGTAACACTTATGCTTCCCGAGATATGAACATTTGTTTGAACTGTGAGGTGAAAACATCATTTGGTAAAAAGGCTTGGGCCATGCCCACTGGGAGTTAAGAGTACAAACTCCAAAGTGCACCATTGGAGGGAATGAGTTAAAATCCAAAAAGCCTCTACAGCAAGCCACACTGAATTTAAGGGCTAAAACCATGCCAGCTTTAAACTACTCTGTGAGAAAAATATCAAAATATGACTTCACCTCCTCTGAGCTTGATATAGCAACAATCTTCACTAGGGAATTCTTCACCAATTTAGAAATATGCATAGAACTAGCAGTCCCCACCAGGACCAAGTCACACAGGAAATTCAAAAACAAACCACCCTAGTGGTCCATCACCATAAATGAACTATATATAACAAAAGAAAAAAACTCCTTAAATTATATAATAATTCCAAAAACTCTGTTCTACATATAATATTGAATGCATTACAAAAAAACTGAAGAACACCATCAGGTCCACTAAAAGAGTCTATGAATTTAGGCTGGTCTCTGAAGCCAATGGTAATTATAAATCCTTCTTTAGCTATGATAGACAACTAAAAAAAACAAACAAAAAAAAAAACAATATTTTACATTTCTCAGAATGTATTCATAATGGGACCACCTACGCTGACCCAAAAGAAATTACCAATATCCTTGCAAACAAATTTAGTGTCAGCTTCACCCCATGAGACTGCTATTCAAAGCCCCAAAATATTTGAGTCCCTTACTCACCCAATTATCTCTAAAGATCATTTACTGGAACTGCTAACCAAGACAAAAAATACATACCCTATGAAGTCTGATACTATACCTGACAGCTTAATTAATAGTGTTAAACATGCTCATGCAAACATACTTCTTAAACTCACAAATCCAAGAGCAGAGCTGCTATCAGTCGAGATAGGAAATCACGCTATAAGTAAATGTATGCACAGTCCAAACAAAAGCGTGAAACTCCAACGGCAATAAAATGAAAGTAAGATACTCAAAAGATTAGAATCCTCTCATAAAAGCAAACATGATATTTATTTAAACGAGTAAGCGCTTTCGCCAAAGGCTTCTTCAGACTCTTATTACAAAAGCAACCATCGGAAAGAACACTTTTAAAACCATCCAAAACATGCCATTAGTCAAATTTGGTCACCTGTTGCTTTGACTTAAAGGTACAGATACTAGTACATGTAAAATCACAAACGTGGCTCTGTTACTCTTAAAAATAATAACATACGTTAATACGTATAGTGGATCGAACATAATGTATGTACATAAGAGTTCAAGACATCAATGTCCCAGTTCAAACCATGGTGTACTAAACATTAAACACAAACCCTATGTATTATTACATTCGCTAGAATCTCAGCGCTACCAGGACATTCTTACGCCATCAGATATAAAAAACAGCAGTTGTGCAAGTATCGCACTTGCTTCACAATTTATAACAAACCTGGATGTCAAGTCTTTTATATGTAAGTGATAATGACCTCACGATTTCTCTATATCTGAGAAATTGTCGCTTAGAAAGTCACACTCACTTTGCAAAGTCAGCTCCCTGCGTGTATTCACCTGACTGATTACGAAGCGCACAGTACGTTAGAACGATACTGTACGTACGTACGTGCTGCTTTGTTCATTAAAAATCAATACAACCCTCGGTACTCATTCCTTGTAAGCTTACAGCAATAGAGTACGTGATCTATACAAAACATATATTTCTCATGTTCGTACCTGCTGGGGGGGTATGTCGCAAATTATTCATAGTTAAATAAACAAATCAATCCTAAAAAAACCTATGACATATAACAATAATAAAGACAATAACCCTTCTAATACGATTCAGAGCAGTGGATTTTCTGTATGTAAAGGCTTAGGTTCCACATCCTAAAAGCGCCAGTGTATTAATACAATCTTACTAAGGTAGGTAAAAGTGCACAATATTGGCTAAGCAATACCTACAAACCTGATGCGTGCCTTATTATTAATTTACATCCTAAATATCCTAAATATCATTTTTAGACCGTCAGGACCTAATTATACTACCAACATTTAGTTTATTGTGAAAGCAAATAAACAGTTAGGGACTATGTCAGGTACTATATCCAAGTATGTATAATAAAATGTATAATAAACTAAAATAAAATAAAATAAAATATTCGCTACTAGCTTAACACCCGTAGGTGTAATAAAGATGCTTTTAGAAAATAATAACGAAGCATTCTAAAGACATCTCTGAATATCAGATAAAACCTTATATACAGTAATACATTTCTTCATGAATTAATAATATAAAAAACATTCATTATATATAAACTGATAACAATAGTCTAGTTGAACTATAAAATTAATAGTCCACATCACGTGCCTGTGGTGTCCACTATTAGGCTCTCAAATACTTTGAAAACAAGTGTATTTAGTAGAAGGTCTCTTCATCTCCGTAGCCTTCTACTTTTTAAAAATGGCTTTAGTTGTACTTTATCATTTAGGCCAGGTGGTCTATCGGACCTCAATCTTATGATCCATCTTGTTTCTTGTTCTAATGTTCTATTAATTAAATCACCACCTCTGAAGCCTTCAAATACACATTGAATAATACAAAATTTAAAAGTGTGATTGGTGCCTACCAATCTATTGTGCCTGGCCAGGGCATTAGTTTCAGTACCCACTCTGATGTGATATAAATGTTCCCTAACCCTTTCCTTAAGAGATCTATTAGTTTTCCCTATGTAAAAACAATTACAGCCTGTGCAGGTCGCTATGTATATTACATTCTTGCTTTCACAATTCGTATTAGTTTTAAAACTATAAATGCGTCCTGTAATAGGGTGTTCAAAGGTGGTTTCTTTATTGATGTAGGTACATTGGTTACAGTGACCACAAGGTACCGTGTTCCTATTATCTATCAACCTACCCTTTGACCGATATCTTGGTCTACATAGAATGCTCTTTAAATTGGGGAGGTTTTTATAAGTTATACATGGTGCTGGGCCTACTATCTCACTAACGTCCCTGTCTGATTTCAGAATTCCCCAATGTCTGTTCATAGAGTTTTTCACTTGCAGATCCATCCTACTAAAAGTAAGGTTGGCTCTAACATCAGTTACTGAGGATCTCAAACTATTTGTTATTACTTCTTGTGCCATAAAATAAGGTCTAGTACTTGTCCTTAGATTCTCCACTATCTTAATAGTGTCTGATATTTCTTTTTCCTTATAACCTCTTTCTAAGAATCTCTCCTTCATGTCCTCTATTCCTGCATCATAATTTTCTTGTTGTGGATTCAATCTAGATACTCTCATAAATTGTCCTTTAAGGACATTTTGGAATACATGTCCAGGGTGCATACTTTGTCTGTGTAATAGATTATTCCTTTGACACTCTTTCCTGTAAATTGTTGTGTTAATCATTCCATTAGTCATCCTAAATACTTCCACATCCAAGAACGATAGATTTCTAGCTGAAAAGTTCACGGTGAACTTTAAAAAGTCCGTGGTGTTGTCTAAATAGGAAACAAATTCTGATAAGGAGGACTCATCCCCCTTCCATATAAAAAAGAGGTCATCCACAAAACGGCAATACATCGCAATGCATTCTGTGTAAGAGGGATTCCCATAAAGGTACATATCTTCCCATCTAGCCATAACTAGGTTGGCGTAGCTATTTGCACAAGACGTGCCCATAGCTACGCCATCCCTCTGTAAATAAATGACTTCCTGAAATGCAAAGGCATTGTTAGTCAGTATGGTCTCAAGTAATAATGCAATGAGATCAACCTTCTTATCCGAAAAATCTGAGTGTGCTTTCAAGTATTCCGTGATTAATCTAATACCTGTATCATTAGGGATCACAGTAAACAAACTAACTACATCAAGTGTTACAAAAAAATAATGCTGCTGTTCATCCAGCGATCGGGTTTGGGAGTATAAGTCCAAAAGAAATTGCTTGCTATCTTTCAAAATTTTCTTATTTTCATTGACCAATGGTCTTAATATACTTTCTAAATAAATAGAAAGAGGTTCAGTTACCCACCCCTGACCTGCAACGATGGGTCTAAACGGTGGGTCTTTGCTGTTCTTATGGACTTTAGGAAGACCCTGTATAATCGGAATGGTAGGATTTTTCACCTTTAGATATTCATAAAGTTCTTGTGTTATGTCCTGCGACATCACTAAGTCATCTAAGGTATTGTAGACACTAAAAACCATCTCATTTAAATTACTTTTAGTAAGTTTGGTGTATGTTTTTGTGTCTTCAAGCATCTGGAACATTTTGCCAGCATAGTATGTATAATCCATGATGACCACAGGGCCACCCTTATCAGCTGGTCTTATTATTATAGAACTATCATCTCTCAGAGACTGTAGCGCTTGCCTTTGTTTGTAATTCAAATTGCGTCCATGTTTAGGTGTTACCTTCTTCTGATAACATCTATATACGTCATCTTCCACTACATTCCCAAACACTTCTATAGTTGGGTGCAGTTGAGGGACATATGTGCTGTTAGGCCGATGTTTATTCATTTCTATGCTGTTATCAAATTGGCCAAAATCTAATCTTAGCTGTAGGTTACGAATATACATTTTAGTTTCTATGATGGTATCTACTAAATCACTACTTTTTGTAGGAATGAAGCCCAAACCTTTGCTTAAAACCTGCTCTTCGTATTCATTTAATACCCTTCCAGATAAATTCATGATTAATGATTTTGTCTCCCCCACATTTTCTTTATTGTGGGGCCTTGTTGCTCCTGCTCGTCTATTGAACCTTTCCTCTTCTGTCTCCCCCTGCTGGTTGACCTTCTTTTGTCCAAAAAATGATTTTGGGCTATGGGGAGGGGGGCAGGAAATCTGTTCGAATTTAGGATTACACTATTTGATTTTGGTCTGACCACTGCTGCACCTGATCTCTGTACATCAGTAATGCAGCCTGTCAGACTCTCCCCTAAATCAATCTCAGTTTCTCTGCCATTACTTGGTGTCCGGGAGGGACTGCAGGTATCTATCTCTAAGATGTTAGGTCCTGTAGTCTGCTGATCAGGCCCTATACTCTTACTGGTATCTAAAATACCGGAACTATCACTCTGTTTATTAACTAAGGCCTGTTTATTTGATAATCTACTATCTGTAATGTTACTCTGTGAGTGTCTATCAGGGTTATTTACAGGTGTGGTTGATATAGCACTCCCATAACTTTTACCAGTTATACCTAAGGGCCTTTGGGGCGCCTTTAAGTCATAATTAGAATGTGCATTTGTAGTCATGTCCCTAGGCCAAGTGAAAACATTGTTATTTTTAAAATCTCGTAAGTCCCTAGTGATTTTCACTTTTTTCTGGTCTAACAACCGTTTCTCTAAAAACAGTACATCCTCTATAACTTTTCTAAGTCTCCCCATACATATTTCATTATCAACATGTTTACATTCAAAGTCTTTGAATAAGTTGTTAACAGTTAGTCTCAGTCTCTCTTCTTCAGGCAGATGAAACTCGATTAAGAGTTTCATATAGCTGAAGCTCAGCTCTAAATTGAGCTGTTGCCAACGATATAGGAGGTCTGGCAATGAGGTACCAGATGTTGGCATCTTCAAAACTCGTAGCCCACGAGGTATAATTCGCTTATTTAAACACACTTCAAAATAATGTCTCTGAACTTGTAACTTAATTAGTTTAGTAAAGACAGTTTCCAGTTCATGTAGGTCTTTAGAAATGTCCCAGTTACTCACATCAAACTGATTATCAGTCCCTCCATCAACAACTGGATTAAAGTCCATTAGTGAATTAGTATTCCCAGAAACACAAGTCTTAAATCTGTCCAGAACACTTGAAGTATGTTCCAAAACGCGTGGTACATAGGGCAGTTCAATGTTTACATTACTTTCATTCGCCATCCTCACCTCCTGCAGCGCTGACAATACAAATGATAATCACACAAATCCAAGAGCAGAGCTGCTATCAGTCGAGATAGGAAATCACGCTAAGATTAGATTTTGGCCAATTTGATAACAGCATAGAAATGAATAAACATCGGCCTAACAGCACATATGTCCCTCAACTGCACCCAACTATAGAAGTGTTTGGGAATGTAGTGGAAGATGACGTATATAGATGTTATCAGAAGAAAGTACCACCTAAACATGGACGCAATTTGAATTACAAACAAAGGCAAGCGCTACAGTCGCTGATAAGGGTGGCCCTGTGGTCATCATGGATTATACATACTATGCTGGCAAAATGTTCCAGATGCTTGAAGACACAAAAACATACACCAAACTTACTAAAAGTAATTTAAATGAGATGGTTTTTAGTGTCTACAATACCTTAGATGACTTAGTGATGTCGCAGGACATAACACAAGAACTTTATGAATATCTAAAGGTGAAAAATCCTACCATTCCGATTATACAGGGTCTTCCTAAAGTCCATAAGAACAGCAAAGACCCACCGTTTAGACCCATCGTTGCAGGTCAGGGGTGGGTAACTGAACCTCTTTCTATTTATTTAGAAAGTATATTAAGACCATTGGTCAATGAAAATAAGAAAATTTTGAAAGATAGCAAGCAATTTCTTTTGGACTTATACACCCAAACCCGATCGCTGGATGAACAGCAGCACTATTTTTTTGTAACACTTGATGTAGTTAGTTTGTTTACTGTGATCCCTAATGATACAGGTATTAGACTAATCACGGAATACTTGAAAGCACACTCAGATTTTTCGGATAAGAAGGTTGATCTCATTGCATTATTACTTGAGACCATACTGACTAACAATGCCTTTGCATTTCAGGAAGTCATTTACTTACAGAGGGATGGCGTAGCTATGGGCACGTCTTGTGCAAATAGCTACGCCAACCTAGTTATGGCTAGATGGGAAGATATGTACCTTTATGGGAATCCCTCTTACACAGAATGCATTGCGATGTATTGCCGTTTTGTGGATGACCTCTTTTTTATATGGAAGGGGGATGAGTCCTCCTTATCAGAATTTGTTTCCTATTTAGACAACACCACGGACTTTTTAAAGTTCACCGTGAACTTTTCAGCTAGAAATCTATCGTTCTTGGATGTGGAAGTATTTAGGATGACTAATGGAATGATTAACACAACAATTTACAGGAAAGAGTGTCAAAGGAATAATCTATTACACAGACAAAGTATGCACCCTGGACATGTATTCCAAAATGTCCTTAAAGGACAATTTATGAGAGTATCTAGATTGAATCCACAACAAGAAAATTATGATGCAGGAATAGAGGACATGAAGGAGAGATTCTTAGAAAGAGGTTATAAGGAAAAGAAATATCAGACACTATTAAGATAGTGGAGAATCTAAGGACAAGTACTGCGAGACCTTATTTTATGGCACAAGAAGTAATGACAAATAGTTTGAGATCCTCAGTAACTGATGTTAGAGCCAACCTTACTTTTAGTAGGATGGATCTGCAAGTGAAAAACTCTATGAACAGACATTGGGGAATTCTGAAATCAGACAGGGACGTTAGTGAGATAGTAGGCCCAGCACCATGTATAACTTATAAAACCTCCCCAATTTAAAGAGCATTCTATGTAGACCAAGATATCGGTCAAAGGGTAGGTTGATAGATAATAGGAACACGGTACCTTGTGGTCACTGTAACCAATGTACCTACATCAATAAAGAAACCACCTTGAACACCCTATTACAGGACGCATTTATAGTTTTAAAACTAATACAATTGTGAAAGCAAGAATGTAATATACATAGCGACCTGCACAGGCTGTAATTGTTTTACATAGGAAAACTAATAGATCTCTTAAGGAAAGGGTTAGGGAACATTTATATCACATCAGAGTGGGTACTGAAACTAATGCCCTGGCCAGGCACAATAGATTGGTAGGCACCAATCACACTTTTAAATTTTGTATTATTCAATGTGTATTTGAAGGCTTCAGAGGTGGTGATTTAATTAATAGAACATTAGAACAAGAAACAAGATGGATCATAAGATTGAGGTCCGATAGACCACCTGGCCTAAATGATAAAGTACAACTAAAGCCATTTTTAAAAAGTAGAAGGCTACGGAGATGAAGAGACCTTCTACTAAATACACTTGGCTTTCAAAGCATTTGAGAGCCTAATAGTGGACACCACAGGCACGTGATGTGGACTATTAATTTTATAGTTCAACTAGACTATTGTTATCAGTTTATATATAATGAATGTTTTTTATATTATTAATTCATGAAGAAATGTATTACTGTATATAATGTTTTATCTGATATTCAGTGATGTCTTTAGTATGCTTCGTTACTATTCTCTAAAGGCATCTTTATTACACCTACGGGTGTTAAGCCAGTAGGGAATATTTTATTTTATTTTATTATATTTTATTATACATTTTACTATACATACTTGGAAATAGTACCTGACATAGTCCCTAACTGTTTTATTTGCTCTCACTATACACTATATTTTGGTATTATAATTAGGTCCTGACGTTTTAAAAATGATATTTAGGATATTTAAAATGTATAATAATAATAAGGCACGCATCAGGTTTGTAGGTATTGCTTAGCCAATATTGTGCACTTTTATCTACTTTAGTGTCCGGGAGGGACTGCAGGTATCTATCTCTAAGATGTTAGGTCCTGTAGTCTGCTGATCAGGCCCTATACTCTTACTGGTATCTAAAATACCGGAACTATCACTCTGTTTATTAACTAAGGCCTGTTTATTTGATAATCTACTATCTGTAATGTTACTCTGTGAGTGTCTATCAGGATTATTTACAGGTGTGGTTGATATAGCACTCCCATAACTTTTACCTGTTATACCTAAGGGCCTTTGGGGCGCCTTCAAGTCATAATTAGAATGTGCATTTGTAGTCATGTCCCTAGGCCAAGTGAAAACATTGTTATTTTTAAAATCTCGTAAGTCCCTAGTGATTTTCACTTTTTTCTGGTCTAACAACCGTTTCTCTAAAAACAGTACATCCTCTATAACTTTTCTAAGTCTCCCCATACATATTTCATTATCAACATGTTTACATTCAAAGTCTTTGAATAAGTTGTTAACAGTTAGTCTCAGTCTCTCTTCTTCAGGCAGATGAAACTCGATTAAGAGTTTCATATAGCTGAAGCTCAGCTCTAAGTTGAGCTGTTGCCAACGATATAGGAGGTCTGGCAATGAGGTACCAGATGTTGGCATCTTCAAAACTCGTAGCCCACGAGGTATAATTCGCTTATTTAAACACACTTCAAAATAATGTCTCTGAACTTGTAACTTAATTAGTTTAGTAAAGACAGTTTCCAGTTCATGTAGGTCTTTAGAAATGTCCCAGTTACTCACATCAAACTGATTATCAGTCCCTCCATCAACAACTGGATTAAAGTCCATTAGTGAATTAGTATTCCCAGAAACACAAGTCTTAAATCTGTCCAGAACACTTGAAGTATGTTCCAAAACGCTGGTACATAGGGCAGTTCAATGTTTACATTACTTTCATTCGCCATCCTCACCTCCTGCAGCGCTGACAATACAAATGATAATCACACAAATCCAAGAGCAGAGCTGCTATCAGTCGAGATAGGAAATCACGCTAAGATTAGATTTTGGCCAATTTGATAACAGCATAGAAATGAATAAACATCGGCCTAACAGCACATATGTCCCTCAACTGCACCCAACTATAGAAGTGTTTGGGAATGTAGTGGAAGATGACGTATATAGATGTTATCAGAAGAAAGTACCACCTAAACATGGACGCAATTTGAATTACAAACAAAGGCAAGCGCTACAGTCGCTGATAAGGGTGGCCCTGTGGTCATCATGGATTATACATACTATGCTGGCAAAATGTTCCAGATGCTTGAAGACACAAAAACATACACCAAACTTACTAAAAGTAATTTAAATGAGATGGTTTTTAGTGTCTACAATACCTTAGATGACTTAGTGATGTCGCAGGACATAACACAAGAACTTTATGAATATCTAAAGGTGAAAAATCCTACCATTCCGATTATACAGGGTCTTCCTAAAGTCCATAAGAACAGCAAAGACCCACCGCTTAGACCCATCGTTGCAGGTCAGGGTGGGTAACTGAACCTCTTTCTATTTATTTAGAAAGTATATTAAGACCATTGGTCAATGAAAATAAGAAAATTTTGAAAGATAGCAAGCAATTTCTTTTGGACTTATACTCCCAAACCCGATCGCTGGATGAACAGCAGCATTATTTTTTTGTAACACTTGATGTAGTTAGTTTGTTTACTGTGATCCCTAATGATACAGGTATTAGATTAATCACGGAATACTTGAAAGCACACTCAGATTTTTCGGATAAGAAGGTTGATCTCATTGCATTATTACTTGAGACCATACTGACTAACAATGCCTTTGCATTTCAGGAAGTCATTTATTTACAGAGGGATGGCGTAGCTATGGGCACGTCTTGTGCAAATAGCTACGCCAACCTAGTTATGGCTAGATGGGAAGATATGTACCTTTATGGGAATCCTCTTACACAGAATGCATTGCGATGTATTGCCGTTTTGTGGATGACCTCTTTTTTATATGGAAGGGGGATGAGTCCTCCTTATCAGAATTTGTTTCCTATTTAGACAACACCACGGACTTTTTAAAGTTCACCGTGAACTTTTCAGCTAGAAATCTATCGTTCTTGGATGTGGAAGTATTTAGGATGACTAATGGAATGATTAACACAACAATTTACAGGAAAGAGTGTCAAAGGAATAATCTATTACACAGACAAAGTATGCACCCTGGACATGTATTCCAAAATGTCCTTAAAGGACAATTTATGAGAGTATCTAGATTGAATCCACAACAAGAAAATTATGATGCAGGAATAGAGGACATGAAGGAGAGATTCTTAGAAAGAGGTTATAAGGAAAAAGAAATATCAGACACTATTAAGATAGTGGAGAATCTAAGGACAAGTACTGCGAGACCTTATTTTATGGCACAAGAAGTAATGACAAATAGTTTGAGATCCTCAGTAACTGATGTTAGAGCCAACCTTACTTTTAGTAGGATGGATCTGCAAGTGAAAAACTCTATGAACAGACATTGGGGAATTCTGAAATCAGACAGGGACGTTAGTGAGATAGTAGGCCCAGCACCATGTATAACTTATAAAAACCTCCCCAATTTAAAGAGCATTCTATGTAGACCAAGATATCGGTCAAAGGGTAGGTTGATAGATAATAGGAACACGGTACCTTGTGGTCACTGTAACCAATGTACCTACATCAATAAAGAAACCACCTTTGAACACCCTATTACAGGACGCATTTATAGTTTTAAAACTAATACGAATTGTGAAAGCAAGAATGTAATATACATAGCGACCTGCACAGGCTGTAATTGTTTTTACATAGGGAAAACTAATAGATCTCTTAAGGAAAGGGTTAGGGAACATTTATATCACATCAGAGTGGGTACTGAAACTAATGCCCTGGCCAGGCACAATAGATTGGTAGGCACCAATCACACTTTTAAATTTTGTATTATTCAATGTGTATTTGAAGGCTTCAGAGGTGGTGATTTAATTAATAGAACATTAGAACAAGAAACAAGATGGATCATAAGATTGAGGTCCGATAGACCACCTGGCCTAAATGATAAAGTACAACTAAAGCCATTTTTAAAAAGTAGAAGGCTACGGAGATGAAGAGACCTTCTACTAAATACACTTGGCTTTCAAAGCATTTGAGAGCCTAATAGTGGACACCACAGGCACGTGATGTGGACTATTAATTTTATAGTTCAACTAGACTATTGTTATCAGTTTATATATAATGAATGTTTTTTATATTATTAATTCATGAAGAAATGTATTACTGTATATAATGTTTTATCTGATATTCAGTGAATAGGATATTTAAAATGTATAATAATAATAAGGCACGCATCAGGTTTGTAGGTATTGCTTAGCCAATATTGTGCACTTTTATCTACTTTAGTAAGATTGTATTAATACACTGGCGCTTTTAGGATGTGGAACCTAAGCCTTTACATACAGAAAATCCACTGCTCTGAATCGTATTAGAAGGGTTATTGTCTTTATTATTGTTATATGTCATAGGTTTTTTTAGGATTGATTTGTTTATTTAACTATGAATAATATGCGACATACCCCCCAGCAGGTACGAACATGAGAAATATATGTTTTGTATAGATCACGTACTCTATTGCTGTAAGCTTACAAGGAATGAGTACCGAGGGTTGTATTGATTTTTAATGAACAAAACAGCACGTACGTATGTACAGTATCGTTTTAACGTACTGTGCGCTTCGTAATCAGTCAGGTGAATACACGCAGGGAGCTGTCTTTGCAAAGTGAGTGTGACTTTCTAAGCAATAATTTCTTAGAAATAGAGAAATTGTGAGGTCATTATTACTTACATACAAAAGATTTGACATTCAGGTCAGTTTTAAATTGTTAAGCAAGTGCGATACTTGCACAACTGCTGTTTTTTAAATCTTATGGCATAAGAATGTCGTGGAAGCGCTGAGATTTCAGCGAATGTAATAATACATAGGGTTGGTGTTTAATGTTTAGTACACCATGGTTTGAACTGGGATATTGATGTCTTGAACTCTTATGTACATATATTATGTTCGATCCACTATATGTATTAACGTATGTTATTATTTTTAAGAGTAACAGATCCACGTTTGTGATTTTACATGTACTAGTATCTGTACCTTTAAGTCAAAGCAACAGGTGACCAAATTTGACTAATGGCATGTTTTGGATGGTTTTAAAAGTGTTCTTTCCGATGGTTGCTTTTGTAATAAGAGTCTGAAGAAGCCTTTGGCGAAAGCGCTTACTCGTTTAAATAAATATCATGTTTGCTTTTATGAGAGGATTCTAATCTTTTGAGTATCTTACTTTCATTTTATTGCCGTTGGAGTTTCATGCTTTTGTTTGGACTGTGCATACTTCTTAAACTGTTTAACTTAAATTTTGCTGCTGGTTTTATCCCCAATGAGTACTCACAACTGTGGCGATGTCCTTCTATAATGGCAGCCTTATAACCAACCTGGATAATTACAAACCTATCAGACTCACAAACCTCATCTGAAAAGTCATGCAAAGTATTATAATGAAATTCATAACTGTGATATCATAGTTTATAACAAGAATCTTATATGAGAGGGCAGGGCCAAGATGGTGAGTAGTTAACAGCACTGATTTTTAGCTCTGCTTCATTTTAACATCTTTGACAGGATTTTTACTAAAATACACAAATACAACATTTCAATACCTGATGGATTTATAGTTGAACATCTGCTGAAAGATTTACTACCAAAAAAATAACAAGTTTGAAACTCGTTTAATTGATTTTTCATGCCAAGAAAACTAGAAAGAACTAATTGTCTCAGAATGAGCCACTCTAAGACCAGTGTACAGGACAGTACTATGAAAAAAGACGTACAGGCTATGCTAAGTAACATCAGTGAATTATCTGTAAAGACAGATAAATTAGAAAGCAAAATAGACAATTTCAAAAAGGAATGTAAAAAACATGTCCAAGTGCTGAGTGAATCTCTTAAATAACAAGCATCACAAATCTTGAGTATAGACGAGGCAATGTCTGACTTTGATGGAAAATTATCTGAAATGAGAATAACACTGAATTTCTTCTGAAACAAAACAATTTATTCTGGGATAAAATAGAAGACTTAGAGAACAGATCTAGAATTAATAAAATCAGGATTTACAGGAGTCATGAAAAAGAAGAGAGAGACAGTATGATACAATTCCTTAATACCTGGCTGCCTAAAACTTCGAACCCGCCTGAAACTTTTTTCTTTGGCATTAAAAGGAAACACAGATCATTTTCTAACTCATCTTTAAAAAAAAAAAAAAACACCTTCACGAACGTCAGTGATTATAAATTCTTTCTCAAGTCAAGATAACCCCCGGATTCACTAATCTTCTGTGCAGGACTAACTTAGTCCTGCACAGAAGTGCCCATGTAGGAGCAGGATGTCAGCACACCATGCATATTAATGAAGGCATGCTGTCCAAGCTCCCAGGCTTACACGGAGTGTGTCTGAGTGCAGGGGGCGTGTCTGACAGCAAAGCTTTCAGAATAAATAATCCCCTGCAATGTAGAACAGCAGAAAGTGTTAAGAAATTAGCGAGATCGCTCATAGGTGTCCGCATATCCCCACTAACAGTCCCCCATGTGTACAACAGCAACAGTACATATAAATTAAATGAAGAAACCCTTTTATTATTTTTTTTAACCCGAGTACAGCTAACCGTAGGTGCGCGGGTGTGCCCATTGCTTAGCTACAGTTAATGCAGCTTAAATGGCAGAAAGAGGATAAAAAGCAAAATATATGCAAATGACGCAGTACCACAATAGTGTAGTGGGCAGAGCATTTGCCTTACAAGCAGTCATTCCTGGTTTGAGTCCCACTGCAGTGCATTCCATTTTCCCTTCAAATCACTCCATAATAAATATTTTTTTGTGGCATAACCTAATAAATAACATACATTTGTGAACTGCAGTACTGTAGTTAATGCAGATGTGAGGTGTCAGTGTCATAATGTTGCAACGTCCACAGATAATCACATATGCCCCATACAGTATCACAGATACAAATGGAAGGTAAACTGTGTAATGAATGATAACTCCATACATTTTCCAAATCACCCACCTCCCCAAGAACCATTACACTATTACTGTCTAAGATGTAGCACTAGTAAGCGGTAGTAAGAGGTAGTAAGCATATTTAAGCATTAGTAAGCGGGTTAAAGCCCATTTGCTTGGGGGTAAGCAATGCGCACACAGGTTTAGCAAGATCAAAGCTAACTCTCTGTAAGCATATGTAACCAGATGTTAGCATTGCTTATTCTTGCGAAAACCAGTTCAAACCCACTTACAATTGCTTAAAAGTGCCTTAGTCACTCTGTATCCAACAGCTCTTGTCCTGCCCAGCAACAAAATAATCAGCACTCCCAAGTTGCAAATCCTGGACCCTGCACACTATAAGCAAAGTGATTTACCACTAAGCCATGGCAGATATACGTACATCTGATGTTATCACAAACATATCATCCAGCACAGTCATTCAACAGTATAGGAAATGTATTTAATTATGTAGATGTATGTGTGTGTGTATGTATGTATGTATGTATGTGTAAATATATATATATATATATATATATATATATATATATATATATATATATATATATAATATATATATCTCAAGAACGAACTTCGTGACAGCAAAGCATTAAAAATGAATGAAAAGGGGAATACCAGCAACTCCTGTATTATTTAGTGCTGTAGTTTTATGTAATATCAAGACCCCTTCAGACAGACATGTTACATTAATACAAGCAACCATTTGTACATTGCTCAAATACATTATTTTGAGCAGTTTATGTAAATTAACAAAACAGTTCCTGTGCAATCATAATATGAGAACAGTAGTCTTGCAAGGTGCTGCGTGCAACTTCATTAACATTAAAAAGGTAAACTGGGTAACCATAAAGGGACCTGTAGTGTCGTGTCTACACTGGGGTCATGTGCATCAAGTGTACCTGGAACTTTTAAGGAGTCATGTGCATACCGGGATTGTGTGCACCTCATATACCTGGAAAGAAAAAACTTAAGAAAATAAAAAAAAATGATGCACGTCGAGGGGGCGTGTGGGCGTGCTTCATGCTCAGAATGCCAAACCTGGGACGTCGGTCACGCAGAACTGGGAGATGAGGCTGGACAGGGGTGTGAGCAAACTGCTCCTTCTCAAACCCCCGGCAGGATGCTACCAGTGGGAGAAACAGTGTAGACCAGCTAAGTCTAACCTTGACACAAAAACAGGTTCAAAATTGTGAGTCAATCCGATGTTTACACGTGTCTCGAAAGATGAACAAGCAAGGCTTGTACGTATGTGGACTAAATGTATGAAGAGCCTGAAGAAGCTTGGGTCGAGACAGTATACTGGAAGAGTATCAAGACATGGAGAGAGGGCACTGTGTGAAGGTGTGGTATGGCTGGGCTAGCAACTGGAGAATGGATGGTTGCTGTGTACGTGGAGCTGATGGTTGCTGTTTACGTGGAGCTCGGGGGAAACCATGGGTATGAAATTATGGATTGAGGTGTGTTGGGGTTGGATGGACCATTCAAATCAGACCACCTCATGGACATAAATGTGAGGGGGGATGGAAGGGAAACCGAGATAACGTGTAAGAAAGAAGTTAACTCATGTGTGGTGCTGGGAGGGTAAACTGGAGGGATTAAGATAGTCCAGACCGAGGAACGCACCTCGGGCTCATTCAAAAGAAAGAGGGAAAAGGGTGGTTCTAGGGGGTTGGTGGACGGCTGTGCAGTGGGTGAACTGAAGGTGTATGCAAGGTAGAGTGAGAGAAAATGAAATATAAGAAAAAAAAAACTTTATCAACCTTAATAGACCCAGTCGGGTGACATTGCAATACATGTGGTTTTTATATGGCAACGTTCTGATTGGACCAAGTCCAGTTACATTTCAATACTTTTAATCCCCACACCATTTAAGGGCACATTTAATGTTTAGGCTTTCATTAAGACCTGCATTGACATTGCTTAACGTGTGTAGGCATTGCTTACCCCCGTGCAAACATACTTAAACCTGTTTACTGCTGCTTAGAAGTGCTTACTGCTGCTTACCCTCATGCTAATTTCCTTAAAAGAATAGAAAAAAGGGTTGATAGCAAGGTGGTGAAAGAGGGGCACAAAGAGGGTCAGACAGTAGGGACAATAGGTAGGGATGTGCAGGAAGGGTGTAGGGAAGGTCCATAGCTGCCCATTTCATCTACAGCAACAGCTGTGCATATACACTGAATGTGGAGGTAGATTTGGACACACAAACCCCTGCGAGATGGGTGAGCACAACAATAAGCTGTTGTGATGCCAATTAGACCAGATTACATGTGCCCAGTGGATGTGTGAAAAATGGATAGCTATGTAGCTATGTATGGGGTGACATATAGTCCGGGGAACAGAGTGCCCTGTTTGTGTTGTATTATGAAGGTGAGAGTGGGATGTTGGAGAAGGACAGTAGGTATACCTGGGGAGGATATGTTTGGTAGGATGACAGACACGACAGGCAAGACAGCATACAGGGTTGGTATATGACACATGTGGAGGGTAAACACCCTGGATGGGGAGGGGTGTATGGAAGGCACAAGCCCATGATTCCCCAAATGGAAAGAGTGGGATTGAGGTCCCCACCCAATGGGCAGTCACAACTGCACCTTCACAGCCCCAAAGGTGGCTGTGCTGGGGGCTGGGCAGGAGGAGCAGGCTGACCCTCTAGGTGGGCCATGTTGCCCCCTAGCTGGCGTGGTTGGTCTCCACACACCTTGTGGAGCACACTATGCACCACGGCCCACAACTGATGGCAGGTGACATGTTTTCAAAACCCACATCTCAATGAGTCCAGTTGTGACTCACAGCCACATCCACATCCACACAGGATACAAATAATGCAAACACAGACACTTAGAACTCCTACCTAACTAGTTTATCATGCCACTGCAGTATGCAGTTACAGCATGCGCCACAGAGATTACTGGGTGATTTCTTCCCCAAACGTGTATTTCACAGTTGATGACATCAACAGACTTGCCAAAGTAGGGCAATAGAGGTTGTAGTGCCTGTAGATGGTCTCAAAAGCATTGCTTCCTACACTGGTAAAGGAACACACACCCACACACACAAACATCCACACTTGCCATGTCTGGGATGAGAACTCCTACCTAACTAGTTTATCACACTACAGCATTACACAGTTACAGTATGCGCCACAGGGATTACTGGGTGATTTCTTCCCCAAAGGTGTATTTCACAGTTGATGACATCAGCAGACTTGCCAAAGTAGGCCATTGGACATGTACTGAGTGTTACTAGCCTAAAATGCATTGCTCCCCACACAGACATTGGAACACACACAAAAGAGCCACATGTGTGGATATAGAACCCCTAACAGAGTTCTATATCACACTACAGCCTGGAGCAGTTATAGGATGCACCACAGGGATTACTGGAGACCTACTTCCCCAAAGGTGTATTTCACATTAGATGACATCAGCAGGACTGACAATGTAGGCCATTGGATATGGACTGAGTGTGACTAGCCTAAAATGCATTGCTTCCCCACACAGAGAGTGGAATACACACAACCAACATGCATGAGTATAGAACCCCTAACAGAGGTCTATATCATACTACAGCAGTATGCAGTTACAGGACGCACTATGGAGATTACTGGGCTAAAGCTTCCCAGAGGTGTAATTCTAGGTGGATGACATCAGCAGCTTTGCCAAAGTAGAGCATACAAATTGTATGGAGTATGACTACCCTAAAAACATTGCTCTCTACACAGACAGGGTCAGACAGACACACGCACAAACACTTGCCATGTCTGGGAGTAGAACAGTTACCTACCTATTTTATCACACTACAGCAGCACACAGTTACAAAATGCACTCCAGAGATTACTGGGCTACATTCTTCCTAGAGGTGTATTTCTAGGTGGATGACATCAGCAGCATTGCCAAAGTAGTGCATTTAAATTGTAGGGGGTGTGACTACCCTAAAAAGCAAAAAGACACACACACACACACACACACACACACACACACACACACACACACACACACACACACACACACACAGACACACACACACACAGTTGCCATGCGTGGGAATTGAACTCCTACCTATCTATTTTATCACACTACAGCAGTATGCAGTTATGGGACATGCCACAGAGATTACGGGGATCCAGTGTTTCCAGGGATGCATTTCTAGGTGGATGACATCAGCAGCCTTACCAAAGTAGAGCATTGCAGTTGTAGAGAGTTTGATCACCCTAAAAGGCATTGCTCTTTACTCACACAGACACACATGCATACACCCACACACACAGATGCCAAGGCTAGGGTTGGAACTCCTACCTAACTAGTTTATCACACTACAGCAGTACACAGTTATGGGATGTGCCACAGAGATTTCTGGGATACAACTCTCCGAAAGGTGTATTTCACAGTAGATGACCTCAGCAGCCTGGTCATAGTGGGGCTATGGGGAGGGCAGTCTGTGTGCATGGGCCATAACCCATTCATCTAGGGGTTGGCACGCCACATGTGGGCACAACCTGGGACATATTCCATAGGTATGTGTATACAGCTGCTAGATGACTACTTCCTTGAACAGTTATTTTGCACAGCTGGCATGTGCACCACATACTCTGTAATGCTGACAGATACCAGTGGTAGTATCTGCAGTGTGTGACATTAGACCCTCGTGTGGTTGTGGCCCTTTGGCTGTGTGCTAGGTGGGAGAGCCCTGTATGGCTCCTTGTCACAGTCACCCTCTTCCACACATCTATGTATGTCTACCTTTGGCTTATTATAGTGTGTTGTCCTTAGATATATGCCTGTATTCCTATCCACTGTGTGCGCAAAGCATGTGTCATGCATACTGAGGAGTGTCTGCACTAACATCTGCAGCTGCCAGATATGTCTGGTCCACTGGTGTTTCCAGACATGGCCTTCATGTGTTTAAGTGTGTGAGCATGCCCAGTATGACCTTTCAGTATGTTGTTGACTGACATTGCCTTCATTACTCTAAGTGTGTGGGCATACCCAGTATGGCCGTCTGTATTGAATGTGTGGATCGGGTCCAGGTAGTTTGTACTGCAGTGCTGACCTTCGTGTTGTATACCTATAGGTAGCATGCTGTCTCTGCAGGGTATCCGTCGATCATTTGGCATGGACTGTTACTACATTTCTGCATAGGATGGGGGGGCACACCTGTCTATTTCTACATTTCTACACAGGATTGGGGGGGCACACCTGACTGTTACTATATTTCTACGTAGGATGGGGGGGCACACACACCTGACTATTTCCACATTTCTACACAGGATTGGAGGATCACACCTGATTGTTACTATATTTCTACCTAGGATGGGGGGGGGCACACACACCTGACTATTTCTATATTTCTACACAGGATTGGGGGGGCACACCTGACTCTTACTATATGTGTACGTAGGATGGGGGGCACACCTGACTATTTCTACATTTCTACACAGGATTGGGGGGCACACCTGACTGTTACTATATGTGTAACTAGGATGGGGGGCACACCTGACTATTTCTACATTTCTACACAGGATTGCAGGGCACACCTAACTGTTACTATATTTCTATGTAGGATGGGGGGGCACACTTGACACTTGTAAACATTTGCTAGGACTGTACTGGTATGTCGGGTACTCCATTTCAGTCTGTAGTCTTACCTATCATGCTGGCTAGAGGCATACCAGTGTACTATAGATCTTAGCTTTTAATTACCTACATATGAGTTTCTGACTTCCTAGCCTTCAGAACTGACATCCCACTGCCTGACCTGCTGTAGTCTGTCTGTGTAGGCCTGGGGGGGAGGTTACCCATAGGCCACATTCAGAGGTCATAGCACAGCATTTGCTTGTGTTTGTCTACACCTGTCCTGCTGGCTGTGACTGTTGTTGGGTATGTGACCCCCCGCCCCAACTGGCATGTGTGAGTCACTTACCTTGTGGGTGTCCCAGTATTGAGGGTGGTGCTGCAGGGCTTCCTATGTTGGATGCACATAGTACACTCCCTACACATGGTTAGGCACAGGTAGTGTAATGTCTGGCATCCCTTTTACTGTATGTGAGAGTTGGAGAGAGGTGTTATTCCCTGGGTCCCTCCCATGTCAGTGTATGTGCTATGCTTTGCCTCTTTGCCAAGGTCAAGACATACTGGGCATGCCTCCTTCTGCCTACTGGGGCAGGCTCAGGTTGTTCCTCCTCCAAGTCATTCTGTGCCTGTGCAGGCCTTGGCAATGGAGGGGGGCTGTGTGGCAATGCCCTGTGCTGTTCCTGCTGCAGCTGTTTTCACAGGATCATATTGTGTAGCATGGCACATACAAGGACAATTTGGGTACCTGTAGCTGGTGAGTACTGTAAGGCTCCACAAGATGGGTCCAGGCACCTGAACCGTGACTTGAACATCCCAAACACATGCTCTATTATGATTCTTGTTTGTGCATGTGCCTCATTATGGAGTTCTTGTTCGGGTGTGTGTGCATTTCTGATGGGTGTCATCAGTCACGGCTCCAGTGTGTATCCAGCATCCCCCACTTGGTGACCGTGTGGGATGTCCCCATTGGAAAATCTCTGGTACAGCTGTGCCAGATGCCAGGTGTGGGAATCGTGATAGCTTCCAGGGCAGCCAGCGCACACATTCTTTATTATACCCTGGGCATCGCACACGACTTGACAGTTGATGGAGGGGAAGCCCTTGCAGTTGATGTAGACCCTACCCCGCTCACTGGGTGGTGCTTTGATGCATATGTGCATGCAGTCTATTACACCCACTACCTCAGGGTATTCTGCTATTTGGTGGAAGAGATGCATATTGCTGGCCAACGCCTCACAGGTGTTTGGGAAATGTACGTGCTCACCGACATGTGCCGACATGGCATCCAGGAACTGGTGGAGTACCCTGGATGCTGATGCCTGTGAGATCCCCATCATATCCCCAGTTGGCCTTTGAAAGGCACCTGTAGCTAGTATTCTTTGGCCTACACATAATTTGGTATCCACTGGGATGGGTTCCCCTCTGTTAGTTCTGTGTGTCAGGTGTGGCCGACACAGCTCAACAATTTGCTGTAGGAGGTCCCTGTCCACCCTATAGCGCTCCGCTATCTCCAGCTCATGTAGCCCTTGGTAGGTTACCCTGGGTCTGTGCACTCTTCTCCTCCCCTCACTGTGGGTTGCTCAGCAGCATTCACATCCTCACCACCCTCAGCCTTTTCCACAAGTTTTATGATAGCTATTGCAGCCCCTAACATTTTGCTTTTGTCAGTGTTAAAAGTTCCCTGCTTGTTTTCACCGGTGGTGTAGAGTGTGGGAAAAACCAGAAGGGAAGGTGTTTGCTTAGTTTATAGTAGTGTTCTGGGCTGGGCTGGTCTGCTGCCTGTGTAATTGGTTGATTCTGATACATTTCACCTGCCAGCTAAGCTAGTTCTCCTTGATTACCTTCCTACTGCTGTTTTCCCTTCCCGTTGCCTTCCTGTTTAAGCCCGGGTGAGCGCCATGCAAACAGAGTACTCAAATTTGCACACTGCTGCTATTTCCAGGTTTAACCTCTTTTTTCTTCCTGTAAAGCCCGGTGCACAGCGAGCACACGCTTAGGCTTTGTAAAGAGTGCTAAGCAGGTTTAGACACACCCCCTAGCTTTAAACCTGAGCCACAGGACTCCAATCCACTTACAGTATGCCTGACACCCCCCCATGATGTCACCTAACTCCTAGGCTTGCACCAGGCTATTCCTACTCTTACACTGTTGGGACCTGACTCACATGCTGGGGAAAACTGAGATTCACTATCCTTCCCCTCATTTGCATAGGATTGCCTGCTAATGCATAGTTACATGTCTCACACTGAGCTTCCTCCCTTAGCAACCACTACTCACTGGCCAGATTATCTTCTGCCTGCCATTGACTTGCATGGCAGAATAGTGATTTTTAATTAGAATGCTTATTTTAAGTTTATTTTATTATTTCCCCTGATCCCATTTGCGGACCTCTGCCATAGACTTAAAAAGGCCGAGACTGACTAAAAAAAAAAAAATAAAAGTTGATTTCCTTATTTCTTAAACTGTTTGCAATGCCAGTGGCCTTATACTTGGCCATTGGCATGCTTACTACATGATATGCAACCTTTATTTGCAGCTGTCATAGCTCCGTTTTGGATTTTGCAGAAATGTACTTAGTTACTAACTGAGTACATTTCTACAGATTGCACTAGTCTTGCCCAGACTGTTGCAAGCTTCCTGGATTACAAAATCACCTCATTTGCATGGATGTCACCTGAAAATGGGGTGATTTGCATACCAGGACTTAGTCCGTGCAAGCTTTTGAGAATCCGGGGGAAGGATTTAGTCTTGAAAGCTGCATAGACTAAATATCCAGTTAAAATTAAAGGAAATGCTATAAGATTTGACAAGGGCTATTCTACATTAGTGATGTCCAAGGGAAAAGCATGTGTGACACTTGTTAAAAGCCTAAAGAAAAACAATATTAAAGCACAAATCTTGTTTACAGCAAAAATAAGGATTCACCTTTCTGAAGAAAAGAGGATTTTTAAAACATTGAAAGATGCAATGGACTTTATACAGAAAATAAAATTCTAGAAAAAAAACAGAAGAAATTGACTGGAATCTATCAACTTATTTGAAAATAAATGCAACAAGAGATGGTTGGTTATTAAAAGGTAAAAACAGTAAAAAACTGAAGGACAAATGCAAATCAATGTATTTCATAGTTATGAATTTTTATTAATTTAAATAAGTGCTTGAATACTTATGAACAGGTGCTGCAAATTACTTTTTACAAGGTAAATCATTTATTTATTTATTTCCCTACTTCAAATGGTTACTAGTTACATTTTTAAGATATCAGAGTTTGATTATTTTAGCTATGTATGAAAGGAAACCCACTTATTTTCACTGAGAGTTTAAAAGGTTAAATTAGTCATCTTATTAAAAGTTAATCATACTGAAACTTATGTTAGGTGGCACATTTTCTGATCTTGTGGCATAGTTGAGTAATGTACTATTAAATATAATACAAGATGCAGCAAATGACACTAAAGAGGCATGTTAACTCATATTCTGGGTTCTTCAAATGGTCCAGAAGTGTGTTACTGTCAGTATACATGACATGCAATAGCACCCAGGAAAGACATGCTATGTATGTGTTTCAGGGCAGTATTACACTTTGTGAGGTATGTCTGCGGCCTTTCCACTTGCTGTAGTTGTCATGTGAGGTACATACCACATGGGGCATTGTGATGAGTACAGGGGAACACTGACCTATATTTCCGTACATGTCACATCATTTATGATTACACGTACCATGTAGACAGATTACAAGAGTAGTGTGGCACTGTGAATATCAAAGGGGAGGCTACTGTCCACCTGTGTCCCATGTTCCCTTCTGACACCTTCAGTGTTAGTCAGGCAACCACCTATCTGGTAGTTAGTGGGTAAAGTGTTTTGGAATGGGGTATGGCACTGCAGTATCAACACTGGTGTTCAGTCCATGCCTTGGTCACCAGGCACCTGTTGCAATACGTCTGACCCTGTGTCTCCCTCTCTCACTATATATTTATATATATATATATATATATATATATATATATATATATATATATATATATATATATATATATATATATATATATATATATATATATATATATATATATACATATCTATATATATCCATAGATATCCATATATATCTGTATATATCTATATATCTCTAATATCTATATATGTATATATGTATATATCTATATATATCTATATCTGTATATATCTATATATCTACATATCTATATATCTATATATATCTATATATGTATATATGTATATATCTATATATATACATATATCTATATATCTATATCTATATATATATATATATATATATATATATATATATATATATATATATATATATACACATACTTGTAAACAGCCACTGCTGTACATATACATGCACATATATCCAGATATACTGCCCACCTTTCATGGTGGGAATATCAGTTATGGAACAGTTGTGAGACATACAATTATGTAATAATATTGCACAGTGTTGTGCAGAATGCATTTCGCTGTCCTCAGGCCGTATAGCCGTAGCAGACCTCACTGGCTGTAACTTAGTCCCACAGCATTTAACCACGATATGACATATACCTGCACTGTTTGCTGTTTTTAATGCCACACACTACAACCTACATAGATATGTGCACATAGCAACCTTCAAATACATATATATGTCCAGCCTTCACTAACAGTTGCAGTATATCCCTTGCCCTATGCACATCTACATATACATATAGATACAGACTGCAACCACATAAGGAGTTTTCACAGAATGTAGAGTACCCTTCAGACACATCATTCGGATGCCAGCAAATACATCTGTGCTACATACCTTACCTTTGTATTTCTCACCTCAGTCTGTTGTACCTGTTGATGTTTTTTTTTTTTATTTGTTTGTTTAGGTTGGTGTCTTCCACCGCCTCTGTTTGTTTTATTTGTTGTTTTGGTTGTTTGGTATCTCCAACCACCTCTGTTTTTTTTTGTTTGGGTTGGTCTCTCCAACTGTTTGTCTGTCTGTCTGTCTGTCTCTCTCTCTCTCTCTTGCTCGCTTGCTCTCTCTCTCTCCAGTTGCTGCAGTGATATTATTGCATGTGTGGACAGCAAGAACAGGCTGCTTCTGTAGGTATCTGCACATGTGCATGTGATGGCCTCTGCACCAATTGGTGCCCACCATTTAGTAATTGCATGCAGCCTGCTGTGTGGTAATTGCAGTTCTCACTGTGATTTCAGGACACTGCTATAAAATGATAGGTTAGGTAGGTGTAGGCCTTTCAGTTTTGCAAGGTGGGGACCATGCTTGTTTGCTGTGGACACTGTTGTGTCAGTCAGAAGGTTGGTATATGTCTTATATCTGTAGCTGGGTTGTAGCCAGTGAAATGCATGTTGTACTGAAACCTGACTGTTGCTTCTTCAAGTACACTCTTCTCAATGTGTAAGTTTACTCACACCTCCTAATGCTAACACTGGATACATGGGAGTATGTACTTTCTTTTGGAATTAGGGAATTAACTGGCATACAACAGTAGTTATTGCAATGTATTCCTATGGCTTTCCTATTTTCCCTTTACATTCAGTCCTTGTAATGCATGCTATATTTCTTTATTGCAATGTATTCCAATGGCTTTCCTATTTTCCCTTTACATTCAGCCCTTGTAATGCATGTCATATTTCTTTAATGCAATGTATTCCTATGGCTTTCCTATTTTCCCTTTACATGTACTCCTTGTAATGCATGTTATATTTCTTTCAGCACCAAGTTACTGCGTGTCTGCTGTGGCTTAGTGGTACATCATGCAGACTGGTGAGTCCAAGGTGTGGGGTTTGAGACTGACTGTGCAATACAAGGGCCTTGTCATACAGAGTGACAAAGGCAGTTGTAAGCGAGTTGGCGTGGGTTTGCGTGATGCTAAGCTTAGCTTAGCTTATTGCATTTTAGCAATACTAAGCTAAGCTTAGCTTAGCTTATTTTATGTTAGCAATAGTAAGCTAAGCTTGGCGGAGCTTATCATATCTTAGCAATGCTAAGCTAGGCGCACACATGCGCACACTGGTGCACACCCGCTGACTACTGTTTACAAGTGCTCACTCCCGCTAACCCCCACGCTCATGTCTTTGACAGAAAAGTAAATGGGGAGATAGGACTGTGGTGATAAAGGGTGCTCAAAGAGGGGAAGACAGTAGGGAAACTAGCTTGGGATGTACATGATGGGTGTGGAGAAGGTCCATAGCTGCCCATTTCTTTACCAGAAACAGCTGTGCATATGCAATACATTAGGTGGAATATTTGAAACCTTCCACCCCTGAGAGAGTGGTGAGGACATCTAAGTACGCTGTACTACCAGTTATGAATATCAGCACATGCACTGTTTGTGAACAGCTATACTGTCATTAGTACGCTACTCACATCTGAACATTTTGTGGTTTGTGTTGGCATTAGCACAGTCTGCTCAGGATGACTGGACATATTTCTGTACTGTGTATGCCTACCTACACCCTTGGTTGTGCCTGACTACACGGGTATATAGTACCTTTGGGTAGGGGTGCAGAACTGCAGTGTGCATTATTTATTATTGTGTGATGTTTATCTTGCTGAACATGCAGAGTTGCTGTGTACCTGTAAGTCTATGAAGGCTTGTAGTCTGTCTGAGTAGCTCCCACCTGTGGACATATCCAGATGGTAGACAGAGGGCAGCCTAGTACTCTTTGACTGTGCACCACAGAAGTATTTTCAGAACCTGAACAATGGTATTGTCACAGGTGGTTGCTAGCAGTACATGGCTACATCTTTTGCTATTTCTGTGTTGTACTTCTACATAAGGGCATGCTTGTGGGATTAATTCTACAGCTATTTGCAGAGTGTGTAACAGCAGACAAGCTGATATGCCTGTGTGTTTCTGACTCTTCCAGGCCTCAGATACTCTCACATATATATTTGAACAGCCTCAGGGAAAGGTACATATAACTGGGATACACCTGTGATATAGTTCTGACATTTTTCAGTTCAGACTTTGGGTGATTCAGACCATTTCTATTACTACACCTTTTCTGACGTGCAAGCAGTGTCTACTCTCACTTATTGACATTTGTTATTAAGTGAGATTCAACACCTTTCTGCCTACTGTTAGTACATTTCACAGGGAGTCAGAGGGGCACAGCTAACTTTTCTTTTACTAATCAGGGTCATCACTGTAGAGCAGTCACTTTTGGGATGGTCTGGCCTGTGACCTATGCTAATATGCTAGTGTGTATCCTGCTTTGATACTGTGTGGGGTTTGTAAGCTGCTAGTGTAACCTTATTCCCAACTAGCATGGCTGATTCTCTTTTCACAGTCATGTCATGCAATTCAACAACACCTGCTGGTTAAGGCCCACAGAACAAGATTTGTGTTATGCCATTCCTATTTTCCCTTTACATTCACTCATGGTAATGCATGATAAATAGCTTTCAGCACTAAGTCATTGGATATCTGCTGTGGTTTAGTGGCACTTCATGCAGACTGGTGAGTTCAAGGTCCCGGGTTCGAGACTGACAAGGGTATTTTTATTTTGCTGCTGAGCCATACAAGGGCCTTGTCATACAGAGTGACTAAGGCACTTTTAAGCAGTTGTAAGCGGGTTGGCGCGGGTTTGCGTGATGCTTAGCAATGCTTAGCTAAGCGCACACAAGCTCACACTCGCGCACCCCGGCTAACTACTGCTTAAAAGTGCTTACTCCCGCTAACCCCCGCGCTAATTTCTTTTAAAGAAAAGAAAATGGGGAGATAGGAAAGTGGTGAAAAAAGGGGGCACAGAGAGGGACAGACAGTAGGAAAACAAGCTTAGGATGTGCAGGAAGGGTGTAGGGAAGGCCCATAGCTGCCCATTTCTTTAACAGCAACAGCTGTGCATATGTTGAAAATTTGGAGTGAGTTTTGAGACCTTCCACCCTTGAGAGAGGGGTGAGGACAACATAGTTTGTTGCACTGCCAATTTGAATTATCGGTGTACATGTCCTATGGACATGTTTGCAAAATGGGAAGCTATGTATGGGGGGTAATTTTCTTTCGGGTACAGATTGCCCTTTTTTTTTTTTTTTTTTCAGGTGAGAGTGGTAAGTGAGGTAGGGGAAATAGGTATATTTGGGGAGGTAGGTTGGGGAAGTAAACAGACAAGACAAACAAGATGCATACAGGGGCGGAATTTGACACATGGGGTGGGTGAACACAATTGACGGGGAAGGTTGTTTGGAAATCGCAAGCCCATGAGCCCACAGATGGTAACAGTGGAACTGAGATCCCCACCCATGGGCAGTCACCACTGCACCTTCACAGCCCCGGGGGTAGCTGTGCTGGGGGCTGAGTAGGATGGGCAGGCTCACCCGTGAGATGCGCCACTCTTGCCTCAAGCTGGTGTAGGAGATCAGCGACTGAACGCTGGATCTCCCTACGCACCACAGTCCAGACCCTTCGAAGGGTGACGGGTGGTCCTTCTCCGCCCACGCTTGCACGGGGGGACGAGCCCCATCCCCTGCAGCGCTTCCACCCGAAGGTGGCACAGGACCAATGGAGGAGGGGAGTCCAGGCTGGGCACCAGAGCCACTGGTGCCAGGTGCACTCGCCAACTGAGGAGGGACAGGTGGGTCCGCTGGGACCGGCCTTCCCATACGTTCTTTGATTCGGTGTGTTTCATTACAACATAAACAACAGCATTCCAGATTAGTTGTAACAACATGCAGTAATATTCCCATTAACCCAGCACACCACAGTTCCAACAGTTGAACAGCAAACATAACACATGCATATATTGAACAACAGTGGTTATTCCAACCCCATGCAGGGATGATTGGTAGCAACAGGCCACCATGAACGTGGTGTTTGAACAGGGCACATGCATCAACATGAGTGCAAATATTTATGGAACAATAGGACATATATCCCAACAAATATTTAAGATTACACATACCCATTGAGGTGCAGAATTGCATGGTTTATGCACAAACAGTAGGGTGTAGAAAAAACCTCCATTAACATCTTATAAACACTTACTCTACACTACATTCCTAGTGACTGCAGGTGTATATTCCCTACATGTCTTATTACACTTGCCACCATGCATTAGGTTGTGTAATGGGTCTGGCTAGTTCAATCTATACTTGACCTATATCTCACATACTAACTGTCCAGGATGCAGATGTTACTGCTACATATTTCATGGTTGCATTTATATTTCTTTATCTACATATCTGGATGTTTTCACATGACATTTTCACTTCTAATTGTACAGAATCCTGCATTTAGTGAAGCACACTTACATTTCTGGGGAACATATTTGCATGCTACTCGTGTGCCAGATTTACTTATGCATGCCAGCCAGTAACTGACTGTTGAGGACTGTATATTTACTTCACAGCTACTAGCACTTCCATCACCCACTTTAGATGGGACTGCAGAACTCTGGGCTGCCAGCACTTTCTAACACATTACTATTTGTATAATGCAAGGGTACAACAACATTTCATACTAAGTGAAACAGACACACTCTGTGTTTTAGACCTTTATTAATGACATTACACACTTTTCCACAGGCTCACTCCTTTATTTGTTTTAACGGTATATATGGCAGACATGTTCACGACATATTATACCTTTATTAATAGGTTAGCACACTCTTTTTTTTGGCTCACTCACATATTATTTTATATGACAGTGCCTGCAGAGATATTATTCCAGACATTTGTTACCTTTCTAAATGGGTTACTACACTCTTTTTCTGCCTCTCTAACGTTTTTATCTAACAGTACATGCAGAGGACTTATTCAGTCCATTTTATGGCTGTATTATTGGACTACAACACTTACTTTCATGCTCTCTCCCATATTTTATATAACAATACATGCAGAATAATCACTAACCTTCCTGGCGGCGCAGCCTTAGCAGCCTATCTTCATAGGCTTGCTGATTCATAACACGGTCACCTGCAGCTGTAAAGTAAATGAAGGGATATTGAGACATTCCTATCCGTTATACATACTCCATTTTAAATCCTTACATACTGCATTCCATGGCTACATACTCAGTTGTGGGGCATCCCGCATCCCATGGGTCTCCTGTATCCACTGGTTCAGGTGGACCTCCTTTCGTCTCTTCAGGTCCGCATGGTGGTGACGGACCTCCTCACCAGTCCGGGGAACGCCTGTGGCACTGGTGAGATCATGAGCTAACCGGTTCCAAGCCTCTGCCTTGTACTCCGTCCCTTGGAGCTGGCCCTGCAGGAGTCTTGCCTCGTGATGGTGGACTAGGAGCCAAACCATGTATTTGGACTCCTCGGTTCCCCATCTCTGCGCTCACAAGTGCACTCCCTCTCCAACACCAGACATTCTGACCGCAGATGTGAGCTACAATCAGTTATGGTGTGTATTCCCGCCTGTGGGACTTAAATATGCCGCATTTCCAGCACTTTTTTGTTATTGGCCATTTTGTAAAATTTTCGGCTGACTGCAGACCTGCTTAGTAATGGTTAAACTACCATTCCTAGGTTTATGTATGTTAATAGTGGCTGTTTCCCCTATGTTGTCATGGCTTAGTGGTTCTGTACTTTGATTATGATGCTAAAGGGTCCTGGGTTCAAACATTGTCATTCTTTTATTTTAATACTGTCTAGACAGGCTAGGGGGGGTGTGGCTGCGTTTAAGCAGCTTAGCTCTACGTTGCTCCCCTGTGCCCTGGTTGGCGCAGTGTGCACGTCCGCGCAAACACATTGTGCTGAGTAAAGCGTTTTTAGATGTTGGGCAACTCTATTGCACTGGGTAAAGCGCTATTATACTATGGGCAACTCTGTTTAGCTGGGTGGAGCGCTATTAAACTATGGGCAATTCTGTTTAGCTGGATAAAGCGCTATTAAACTATGGGCACCTCTGTTTAGATGGGTATAGCGCTATTAAACTATGGGCACCTGTGTTTAGCTGTGTAAAACGTTGCTTAACGGCAGGCTATTATATATCTGGGTCTTTTAAAAATATATATTTTGTTCGCTGATACATTGGCCATGTCACTGCTTTTAATAAAATTTTAATCATATTTGTCTGGTATTATTTCAAATACTGATTTAAAACATAAATAAGAAGGGGAGTGGTGGGACCCGAACCATGAATGCCTTCTTTTTGTGCATACACTCTACCATTATGCTATTGCTATTTGGATTAATTTGCATAAGTAGTTCTTATATGCTCTTCAATGTCACAATTGCTAACTGTGGTTAAGCAATGGGCACACCCACGCAAACAAGCACAAATATGGGCAGCTATATCGTGGATTTAAAAAAAATAATTACATTTTTTCCATTTTATAACTCTGATGGGGGTTTACAGTGTCAGGGAGTGTGGTGTTGGGTGCAAGTACATTTGAGCGGACTCGCTCTTGTCTGTTGACATTATGCTTTTTAAAACCTTGCAGGGGCGTGGACTTTTAGACTGCTCGGCAGTTGGACACGCCCCCTGCTTGCCTACTTAGTCCGTGTAAGAGTTACGGATGAGTCAGTGTGCCCTCATGAATATTCATGGCACGCTGATGTCATACCATTCAACTGCAGCCTCCGAGTAAGACATATTAAGTCTTACACGGAGGTTTCGTGAATCCGGCCCTTGGTGTTAAAAACAGCACAGTCTAACTCTTCAATAAAAATGTATGGAAAAAGTATTAGATTTGACAATGACTACACTTTTCTGGTGATTTCTACATTCCATTAATTAAAAGCTTAAAGAAGTTAAACATCAAGGCACAACTCATTTTCCCTGCTATAATCAAATGTTTCTTACTGAAGGACAAAAAACTTTCAACACACTTGATGAAGCTATTGACTTTGCTCAGAAAAATAAACTTTTAGATGAGACTGAAAAAATGGACTGGTCTTTATATAGCTTAAAAAGACAAGTGACTAAAAGTAGATGGACACCTAAAGATAAAAACTGTAAAAAGTTTAAAGAAAAGTAATATTTTCATATATATTTTTTGTTTTAATATTACTTTAAAGTAATGCCTTAAAATCTTTTGAGGAATATCACAATCCTAAGGTAGAATCTCTTTATTTACTTTTGTTCATCAAATAATATCATTAATAGTAATTCTTCTTATAGTATATATACCTTATGTTAAACAATATTAGTTTTTGTTTAGAATAATATTTAGCTATTTATAGAGTAATAATGAATAGTATAGCAGGTTATAGTAGTGTGACATATTACCTTTCCCTACTTTTTTCTTTGTTTTTATTTCTTTTTGACTTCCCTCTTTAACTGAATTCCTTAAATAAGCAATCAGTTCTAAAAAACAAAAAAATCTTGTTATTTTCCCATCCCACCTTACTAAGCTAGAAATGTCCATTTTCAGATACCTGCTGATACCTGGACTGTGTTTCAACTTCTGTGCTGGCCATATATTACTTGGGAAAAAAGGAAGTTTCTTTGTTCACTACTGAATGTGGGAAGCTCTGAACAGCCTGTCTGTCCTTGGAGGAATGGTTTCTTCCCAGAAACTGTAGTTTTATTAGCCATTTTAGGCTAAATTCTATCTCTTTAATCTTTCTGATATAAAAACCGCATTTGCACGGTTTTGCACATCGCGCAGCGGTGGTTAGCTAGGGTTAAACTATCCCCGGCTCCACTGAGTCTGCTCTTCAGTTTTTTCCTTGGTACTAGGCAGTTCTTCCAGTTTTAGCACTGAAATCAGTACTTTTAGACTAGCACTTGGCGCAAAAAGAGTCAGAAGCACTATATAAGCTATAATACTAGATCCCCAACAGTTGTCTGTAGAGAACAGTCAAATTACTCTCCCCACCAGGCAAACAAAAATAAGTTTCTTAACCCATTCAGGCATGTCCAAGAGCCAGCTCCCGGCGAGTTCTCCTGTGCACCTGATGAATTTGGGCATCCTGAGGCAATGTCACAACTGCCTCATGTACACAGACAACCTTCTCCTCCTACCACAAGACACCAAAATCTGCAAGAGATGTACTTACATAGCTAAACTTGAAGCAAAGCTCTCTCCAGTCATAACTGGAATTGACAGTCAAGAGGAGAAGGTACCAAGCTGCAGCACATCACCTACTACACATAGACCCACCATACATCCAAATGTGAACCCTACACATAGATGCATAAAGACATATTCAGAGGCTCTAAATAAAAATCTGCAGAAACAACAGAGACCTCCAAAGCAGACACGCAAACAACCTACACCCACAAACACACTGCAATCATCACATAACCAGAAACACCAGTGTGCTGCACAACCACAGCCCCTAAGGCAAAACACCATACCTAGCACACTTGTAGTAGGTGACTCCATAGTCAGGCACACCAATGTCCCTCTCACCAGGCTGGATAAGGAGAAGGTCACTGTCAGTTGCTTGTCAGGTGCCAGAATCCGCCACATTACCCACTCACTCAGGTCACTCCACAACAAGTACAAATACGACTCTGTCATTGTCCATGTTGGTGTGAATGAACTGAGACGTACCTCCCTGGACTACATGAAAAAGGACATAGAAGAGCTCTCTGATTATGTAATCAAGGCAGGTATGACCCTAGCCATGAGTAGCATCTTACCCTCACCAAGTATGATACCACAGTACAAAGAAAAAATGATAAATTTCAACAATTGCCTAAGTTTTTGGTGTCATTCAAAGGGGATCCAGTATCTGTCTGCCTGGGATGACATGCTCGACAAGCCTCGATGCTTTGCCAGAGATGGCTTGCACATGTCACCCATGGGATTCAGGATACTGGCTAAGGCTGTTGCCAGCCCCATACTGCCTTTTTAGGCAAGGCTCAAAAAACAAATCCACCACCGTAACATGTACTAGCGATAATAAACTAAGGGTCATGCTGCTAAACACTAGGAGTTTAAACCTCAAAATGCACTCTCTCGAGGCACTCCTCAACATGGAGAACATTGATATTTGTGCAGTAACTGAGACCTGGTTCAAGGCTCAAGAGAGCACCCCAGAGATTCCAGGTTACAACTCATACCACACATTTCGGCCACAAAACCAGGACCGAAATTCATCAGGGATAACCACACTAGTTGCAAAGTATGATGCCTCGGAGATCATCCAAGTACAACTAACAATGGGCAAAACTGTAATTCAGATTGTAGCTTGCTACAGATCACCTTCCCAGCCCCAGGACACTCACTCCACTTTCCTTGAGGTATTGGAAAACACGTGCGTCCAACCAAACACCCTTATACTAGGCAATTTAAAGTACCCAAACATCAATTGGGAAAACTACTAAAGTACTAATACCTTTGCTCAGCACTTCCTGGAGTACATTAACTCTAATGCTCTGGACCAGCTTGTAAACACCCCCACAAGAGGTAAAAATATACTGGACCTGGTCATCACCAACATGGGGGACAAATACACCACACCTGTGGTAAATTCCTCATTGGTCAGATCAGATCACAAACTCATCACCCTAGATATCCACATACCACCCCCATCTCCCATCACAAAAGAAACCATGGTGAAAAACTTCTCCATAGTAACTTTATGCTACTCAAGACAGAGGTGGCAAACATTGTTACCCCCACGCAGAATGTCAATATGACTGAATCTGCTATATCCTACACAAAAGCACTCTACAAGCACCTACATGAGTGCATGGACCATGCATCCCAAACAAGACCAAAACCCACTCCTCCAAAAAGAGGAAACCAGTCTGGTGGACCCCAACCATAAACAAGCTCTATAATAGAAGGAAGAAATTACAGCAAAAAAAAGTAAAAACCCAGGAATGGAAGGGCTCCCTGACCAACTTTAGCAAAAAACTAAGAACCCTCATAAAAAACTCTAAGGTGAGCTTCGAAAGAAAAATCGCAATGGACACTAAAGGCAATCACAAAACATTTTTTAGCTATGTCAAAAACCTCAATAGCAACTCTCAGATCTGCTCCAAACTACAGCATAATGGCTCAAAATTCACGGAACCAACTGATATTGCCAATATATTGGCAGATAGGTTCAGTGCAAATTTCAGCCCACCCTCTCCCCCCAAAGGGCTCATATCCATAACAGAAGATTGTGCTGCCCCTAAAATCACAGACACTCAGGTGAAAACAGCACTCACCAAGGCAAGAAACACAGCATCCATGGGACCAGATAGCATCCCAGGCTGTGTGCTACATGAACTCCAAAATGAATTAACCCCTCACCTTAATACCATGTTTAACCACAGCCTCACCTCAGGCTATGTGCCCACAGAGTGGTGCATGGCAACAGTTATACCACTCCACAAAGGAGGTGCAACCACTGACCCCAGGAATTACCACCCTATCAGCCTGACAAACCTTGTCTGCAAGGCCATGGAGCACATCATCATGGAACTCATAAACAATGATAGTAGGAACCTACAAACCCTGGACCCCACCTAGTTTGGGTTCATGAAGGGAAGGTCATGTTTCCTAAATCTGGTTGACTTCTTCGAAATGGTCACTAAAGCAATAGATGTGGGAAAGGCGGTTCACACTGCATACCTTGACCTTGCAAAAGCCTTCGATACCATTTCCCACTCAGGAATTATAGACAAACTCACCAACCTAAATATAAACCCCTACTTAACAAGATGGGTTGCAAACTGGCTCAAGGATAAAACCCATTCAGTAAGAATAGGAAACGCTAGATCAGACTCCAAACCTGTGACTAGTGGTGTACCACAGGGCTCAGTCCTGGGACCCCTCCTGTTTTGTATCTACTTCTTGGAAGTACAAGCAAACACGGGTGGACTATGGCTAACAAAGTTTGCAGACGACTGCAAACTGGGAGCCATAATAGAGAATCCTAGTGATGTAGATATCCTTCAAAAGGGTCTTAAGGATACAGATACATGGTGCCAAAACCATGGCCTCAAACTAAATGCCAAAAAGTGCATTGTTATCCCCTTTGGGAAAAACCAAGTACCTATGAACTACAACATAGGTGACAGCCCACTTATCACAGAGAGTGTGATAAGAGACCTAGGGACTCAGGTAGACAATAACCTCTCTTTCGACAACCACATTGCTAAAGTGGTTAGAAAATACTTCTACATGGCCCAACTTATCACAAAGGGGTTTGCATCTAGGAATAAGGAAGTTATTGTCCCCCTTTACTTATCACTAATTGGACCCATTATTGAATATAATTCTCCATTCGGAATGTACCTAGCAAGACATCTGCAGCAGTCGGAGAGTCCTCAAAAGTACCTCACAAAGAGGATAAAGGGCCTCAAACAGATGCCCTATGACATGAGGCTAAGAAAACTCAGACTGTACTCGGTCGCGTACCGGCTACTCAGAGGTGATCTCTGCCTGACATACAAGGCTATGCCAAACCCCAAATTGCTAGAAATGCTCCACCTAAGGAAAACCCAATCCACCAGAGCTACACGCTCAAGGGACATAAACCTAACATCATCAATAAACAGGACATGTTGGAGGGACAGATTTGTGTCCCAGAGACTCCCCTTGCTCTGGAACAGAGTCCCCATATATGTGAGGCAGAGCTCCTCATTGGCACTCTTCAAGTGAAATCTTTATGAGTGGATGGGAAACAGGAAATTCACCCTGGGAATCACTTCTATGGCCTTGCTTGACAGGGGTACAGATAACTAAACCACCCGGGAGGGAGTGCTATAGCACAAAATTTATGGCTAGGCTTAATTATGCCCTAGGGCCAATAGTCTAGTACCTACCTATGAACCCATGAACTTATATATATATATATATATATATATATATATATATATATATATATATATATATATAAGGTTTTGGTTATAAAGTGAGATGGATGATTTATACATATAATTAGTAATGCAGAACGTAAAAAGCACCACAAAGTCCAAAAATTGTCCGGAGAGCAGGCAAATCACCAAGAAAATTTATTGAAATACACTTAGACTAAGCACATATAAGCTTTCGCCAAACAGCTCGGCTTCATCAGAGTCAATGACTCTGATGAAGCCAAGCTGTTTGGCGAAAGCTTATATGTGCTTAGTCTAAGTGTATTTCAATAAATTTTCTTGGTGATTTGCCTGCTCTCTGGACAATTTTTGGACTTTGTGGTGCTTTTTACGTTCTGCATTACTGATTTCTGCCCTGGTGGGTGTTCATTTCTTTGTTTATACATATAATTACTTTTAAATGTCTCAAGTGATTATTTTAATGTAATATCAGTTTCCTGAAAGTGTTCATAATCAGTTAATGCATTTATCATACATTGTGGCTCGCTTGACACAGTCATGAGCTTTCTTTACTTTCAAAAATAACTACTGACTGTATTTCCCACTCAAAAGATGTTATTTTCCTTTCTTGGTGGCTATAAAGAAATCACAAGCCAGTTTTGTGTTGTGGAGATTTGCAAAGTCTTTTTCAGAGTGCGGTGGTAGCAGGAAGTATAGTACAACCTTTGAACTCACTGGAAGTGTGCTGGATGGAATTCTTGGATGGTAAAGTGAATATATATTATGAAGAAATAAAAATGATTCATATCTAACAGGAATTTGATAATATAGCATCACAAGCAGAGTTGTTAAGTGAGTTGCTGGGTTTAATTATTTTTAGGTTTATTTATGTAATGATTGAAATGGAATTCTTAGATGCTGCAGATAGTCTAACATTATGTATAGGGAAATGTAAGAAGAGAGGGAGAAAAGGTGATACATTGTCTTATGATTTCTTAAATTAAATGTAATATTTTGGTGTAGTGTTTTTTCTATTGTAAATTTTTAGTGATGGATGAGATAAAAATCATTTGTAGATGATGACTGACTTAAAAAAATGCAGGAATCCCCTTACATTTGTGAATTAATATAGTAGTCTAACATTCCATTCTGAGTTATTAAATGTTACTCAGGTGTCATGTCAGATGAGAATGTTTTTAATTGACTTCCATGTCATAGACATCTAATAGAGGTATGGGTGAAACTGAAGATGCATCTTTGCATCTTAATAGATCAAGAGAGAATTCTCAAGTGCACATTTCAGAAAACTTTTCTTTTTCCTTTTTCTTTTTCTTTTTTTTTTTGATACTTAAAGGTGTTAGCATTGTACATCATTCAGTTACCAATAGAAATTTGAGGACCATCTTTTAGAAGTGCTATATTGGCAATTTTTTTTACAGCATTACTTGTTGGAATTTATGCTGTTCTCAAAGTTGTAGGGTCTGTGAATCAGTGCTGCTCCTCTGGAAAAATCACCAAAAGGTTATAAGTAAGTAAAAAAAAGAAAAAAAGAGTAGAAAACTCAGATGTTTTGGTTACTGGAGAGGGAAGTAAGATTAGTAATGATATTTGTCCCAATCAGACTAAGCAGTTTAATGTTCAAACAATGCCCATTCCAGAACTTTGATGTAGTTTCTTTTTCAAGATGGTGGACAGCTTGTGAACACTCCCTCCTTACAGCTACACAACTCTCTATTTGAATCTTCATAATCAGGAAGCATCAGCCTGCAATCTCATCAAAACGGGGTTCATAATATAAACAACTATCCATCTGGATATATCAATATTCAAATAATCAAGTCTTACTCAACAAAAACTAATTTTTCTGTACCCTGGGTACTTCTATAGCAAAGGCACATGGCATTTTGAGGCCTAATCTTACTAGTAGGTAGAGCTGCATATAGTAAATAACAGGGATCTTGCTAAAATCAAACTATGCCTAATGACTTTGAACAAATGGAACTGCAAACATGAAAATCTAAGCTTTCACAAATAGCTTCACGTGAAAAGAAGCCTTATCGAAAAGGCAGTGAACATTAAAACAACAAGATGTAAGTAAGTCTACCTCTAAAACAAAAACAGAAGGGGCCTATAAAATGGATGACCTGAAATCTGCTCTAATGCCTATACAGTCTTCCATTCAAAAATTTTCAGACCAACTCTCACATTTGGAACTACATTGGAACAAATTGTCTCTCATTTAGATCATACTGAAGCCAAGTCAACAGCAAATGAAATGAAAATTGAGGAACTCCAAAACAACTAAAAAAGAAAGATGCTGTTTTAGAAGACATGCAGCCAAAGCTTACAGATCTCAAGGCTCTGAGCAGGAGAAATAACATACTCATACGAGGAATCCCTGAAACATATGATCATGCACAACTTCAAGATACATTAAAAAACATTTTTAGTGCCTTGCTGGATAATCAATCCACTGTCAAAGGCACTGTAATAGAGAGAACACATCGAGGTCTTCATAGATCACAAAACCAGACCAATCCTCGGCAAGTCTATGCTAAACTACTGAACTATCAACAGGTTCAAGAAATCTTATATGCAGCAAAACAAAAAGGAACACTAAACTGGAATGGACACGAAATCGCATTTGCTCAGGACTTACCAATGTAAATTAAGCAAGCAAGACAACTGCTGGCACCTTTTTGTGCCTTCCTTCTTACCAAAAAAGTCAAATTTCAAATGAAATATCCTAGCCCTCTAGCCTTCTCTAAAAATGACCAGAAATTCTTAGTTAAAACTCCATCAGAAGCCAAAGCCACCTTTCTCAAAGCCTTTGGGGAACTCCTGAAACTCTAAAAGAGGGAAAACTGTGAATGGAAATCAAGAAGTAAAAAAAGTAGCTCACCTAACAGCATATTGATATAATTATCCACTTAACCCGTGGATCGTGGCCCAAAGAAGTCCTAAACAGCTTTTTTCCAGAGCTGTTTCCTTCCTCCATTACACATTTTACTGTTTTTGTTCTAATCCACATGGTAGGGGCTTCAAACGACAGGCTGTGAGCTCCATTGCAACATTCTAAGCTACAGATCATAACAGTGAGTCAGTTAGATCAGAAATGCATAGGGCTGTCTTTTTGGTCCTACCTGCTGCATTTGACTATAGTCCTTCTTTTGCGGTAGCAACTAACATGGATTCACTTCCTCTTCCTGTCTTCTCGATGAAATGGGCTTGTGGATTGGTAAAATGGCGATTTGTCCTCAACTTTGAGAGAAAAGAATAATAAAGAACAAAGATTCTGGGACGTTTACTAACCTAAATGCAATTGCAGGCAAGTTTTTTTTTTTTTAATAAGCTGGCCTAATGAGGATCGTTTTGTAAACTTAGCAGCAATCATAAATGGTCCTCAAGTTACTATTTGCAAATGTAGTTAAATATAGCAATATGTAAACTGATCCTAATAAATTGCTTTAAGCTAGCTACTAAACACCTAGCTGATGATAGATTACTGTTTATACTGTTTCTTTTTGTAATCTGCTGATTTGGCTGCACAGAACAAAATAGGAAGATGAAAAAAGTAAAATGAGGCTGTTTTTCCCTTCAGCATTCTTGAAGTGCTTGGCAATTAATCTTGTCGGTTTAACACAAACGTATATAAAACATGTTAAATCACTGTTTAACTGCCAACCAAATGAAGCTATGTATTGTAGCATGTGATAAGCCAGAGTATGTTGGTTAGTTTTATTATAGTTTTTTCATCTTGTTACTAATATATATATATAAAAAAACTCATTCAGTTCTTAGTTATTGCATAATTAATGATAGCATGGAAGCATAGTTGGGTCACCTCCTTGTCAAAGAGAAAATAATTTTTTTCTCATAGGTGAAGTACATTAAAACTCCTTTCAGTCAGTTGTCTTTTATAAATAAATGTACTTTGTAATACTTATGTTATTTGCAATAACGAGACTAGGCGTTTACACAAGAGCATCTTGCTTTATCCTTCTTCTTATGCAGCAACTACAAATGTTTGAATTCAGTTATAGAAGTATTAACTTTTTCCACATGAAGAATAAGCACTAAGAATATGTGAAATGGAGTGTAGTAGCAGAGGGTTCTGATCATGTGGTAGTTCACATCTTGAGCTTATTTGTATATGCATATATTGTTGTTTTTATTAGAAATGTTAGTTTTTTTTTATTATTGCTTTATTAACTCCAGTTTAGAAATTAGTAAGGGAGTTAATATTGTAATTATCTTGTCTAACTCTCTCTCAGTTGTAGTAGTAATGTGGTTAGGCACAGGAGTAGTTCTGAGAGATTTTAGTACTGCAGAAAACATGAAAACTCTGTACTTCTATACTTATACCATTGACTGCATTGTGAGGAAGGGACTTCCAAGATTCACGTTCATAATAACATGCACCACAGTTAAAAGTAGAGGATGTGGGAGATAGACTCATGGAATATCAAAGGTCTCCAGGATATGAAGAAAAATAAATTACTTTTACATCTACTTTATCAAACACAAGCAAATACTATTCTTCTGCAAGAAATGCACTTAGTTAATGAGGATTAGAATGGAGACAGGGATACAACTTGGATAACCTCAATTATTGCCTCTGGTATTAAGACTAATTCAAAAGGAGTAGCTATATTTATTAAAAAAAGCATTCAAGGAGACTATTCATGATTTTGGTCCAAACCACACTGTAAAAGCAAAATTAATCTAAATGACAAAGCCAGTAGATTTTTCCTTTTATTAAAACACACATGAACCTCTTTAGCGCCTTGGCTTATCAGCCTTCCATGATTTTGGATCTGATAACTTGGGAAAGTGGTGTTATTTTCACTGTACAAACTCTATATCCTGTAGACCAGTATTCTTCCTAAATGTATATGGTCCTTGCACAAATCAACATGAATTTATTATACAAATCTATAACTGACTATTAGAATTCCCTAACCATGATTATGTAATGGGGGGGGGGGGGGGACTGCAACACTGTCATTGAACCCTTAAAAGATAGATTGAGCAGAAACAAATCACACATTAACCAGGTGGGTGATCTAATGCTAGACTTTAATTTATTTGATCCTTTTTACTCAATGGGTCAATCGAACTCTAGTGACAAATATACATTTTACTCCCCATGCTATAAATCATGGTCCAGGATCAATTTTTTTCCTGATCTCAGACTCCCTACTAAATGAAAAGACCATGTACTCAGCCAGCCCTAGATACTTCTCGGACCATCCTAAGATAACCCTAAAAATTATACCTCTGAAAAAACCCAAAAAGTTAGTAACTTCCAGATTTGGTCTTTGAATCCAAATCTCCTTGATAAAGAGGAAGTTGTAGAAGTAATTAATAAGGAACTAGAAGAACTGATAAATAGTCTTTCAACTGCGGATATTACACTAGATGTTTTGTGGGTGGCTAGTAAAGCCAAAATCGGGGTCTGTTGATGCAGAAAGTCTCGTATTATAAAAAACTCTCTAAACAAAAAGAAAACAGTATAATATGCAAAATCCAAGAAATTGAAAAATCACTTCAATTGAACTTTACACCAGAGTTAGAAAGCCAACTTTTAAACAAACTAAAGGAGTTATATCTACTCCACTCACAAAACCTCTCTTTCCTGGAAATGAAATTCCTCACTCACTACTCAGAATGGGCACAACAACCCTCAAAACTACTTGCTAGACTTATAAACATTTATCAAAGCCCACCAGTAATTACACAAATTACTTATAATAATGAACTGTTTACTACCAACCAAGAAACACTACTAGTATGTGAAAAGATATACAGAAAACTATACGGACCCCAAGATTCACTCTCCTCAGAGAACTATAACACTCTCTTTGAAAATATTAAATTTTCAAAGATAGAAAAACATCAAGTTGAGCTCTTGGAAGCCCCCTTCATATCAGAAGAAATTGTTGATGCAATTAAAAGCTTACATCAAAACAAAGCCCCAGGTCCCGATGGTTTGACTTCAAACTTATACAAAACATTTGCTCCCAAACTGATCCCTATCCTTCTTAAAGTCTTCAATCACATTAGCAAGGCTTCAAGAACTTGTACCTGAACAATCCCAAAACTATTTTTATCCATAAGCCCAACATTGACAAAACTAATTCAGCAAACTACAGACCAGCATCTCTTATAAATGTATATAAACGTGTCTCTACATATACAAATGAAAGGAATTAATGGTAGGGGACCCCCAGAGAAAGATGTGTTTGAAAAAAAGTAACCGTGATAGTAGTGGGTGTGTGTACATAGTTATCTGGCAGGATTGTCATATGTTTTATGTGGGGAAAACAGAGAGATCCCTGCGTAAAAGAATATATCAACATCTATATGCTATTGAGACACACGATAGTAACAATGCATTGTACAAACATACACACTCTTGTGAGGTTATGCTAGGATTCCATTTTGGAATCCTAGAAATTATAAATAAAGATATTGGGGGGGGGGGTTTGGTCAAATGATATATATAGAAGTGAATTTAGATGGCAGATACTTTTAAATGCCACTCATCCCCCAGGTCTAAATGACCATGTTTCACTTGTACCTATACTTAAAGAAAGGGCAACTGTACTATGAATTGTTAAAGTGCAATAATAGTTCTGAACATTATATATTAACTTGTATCTATTTTCACTTGTATTTGTTATACTGATTATATCAAGGTTTAAAAAAAAATGATCTGTATGTTTTAAAGTGTACATGCAATTTTTATTGGATAATTGATTTATTTAACTGATTGCTAATTAATTGAAGGGTAAAGGCGATTTCCTGACTTGGTGTTACAGTTTTGATAAAGTCCTGTAGTGTGGCAGATGAAAGCGCTTAACTGATTTTGTGGCTTGTGAATAAATTGGAGAATTTTATCATTTGGACTTTTCTTTGGTATCAGGTCTGGTTCCACGAGGTGTGTTGGTTCATAAATGTAGAGATAAAAATCCTTTCCACAATACTAGCAAATAGACTTAAAAAAGTTTTACCCACAATTATATCCCCAGAACAATCAGGTTTTATGAATGGAAGACAGACTTGGGATAACACCCTTACATTGGATGCAGCCATGCAGCTTTTGGCGAAAGAGAAGATGCTCAGATATTTTCTAACACTTGATGCCACTAAGGCATTTGACAGAGTTAACTTGAACTTCTTATTCATGACTCTGCAACATTTCAACATTCCAAACACATTCATAAAAATAATTAAAATACTTTATAACTCTTCATTTACTACACTTCATAAATAAATCTTGCTCTAACAGAATAAAATTAAGTAACAGTACAAAGCACGGCTGTCCTCTTTCACCATATCTCTTTAACATTTATATCGAACCGATATTTATTTATTTATCACAGAGAACCTTTCTTCATATTCTCAGTGTTCTGAATAACAACCTGCTGTTATCAACCTTTGCTGATTACCTCAATATTTACTTCCAATTACCTAACTCTGATTTAAATAAAATTTTAAAAACTATTGATATATTCTCAAAAGCCTCTAACTGTGAAGTTAACCCCTCCAAGTCACTCATCTTCCCTATTAACCCATTAAGACACAACTCGTCTCTTTTTCTAGACACAGCAATTAAATTGAAATATGATTTCAAGTACTTAGGTATAAGGTTTGAACATAATTAAAAGGACTCCTTTCAAAATAACCTTCTTAAAACTTGGACAAATATTAAACATGACCTGGATAGATGGAAAAACACGAAGCTTCCTGTCTTGTCCAGAGTAGCAGTATTTAAAATGAGTATTCTTCCCAAAGTTTTATACCAATTAAATGCAATCAACTCTATTATTCCTATGAACTTCTTTAAGAGAATCAATAAAATCTTAACTAAATTTATCTGGTTCCCAAAAACTCCAAGAATTGCTCTACCAGGTCTAATACTCCCAAAAAGTAAAGGGTCTATATTAGATGATCGATCTTTCAAAAGTTTGACTATCATATGGTTGACACCATATGATCAAATTTTTGAAAGTTCAAACGTTTTAACAGAGATCTCCATACAGTGTGGAATGGGAAGATTTCCCTTTTCTGCACTGTAGTGTAATCTCAGAGTTGGTATATTTAAAGAGCAGGGGGTTTGGGAAACAGCCCCCCACATGGGGAGTACAGAGGGGCTAGCCCCCCTGCTTAAAATGTTCAGGTAGGTTATTTGTGTAGTTTATTTTTTATTAGATTTTTGAACTTTTAAAAGCACGATCATATGGTTTCGACCATATGACAGTCGAACTTTTGAAAGTTCATTTATCTAATATAGACCCACATTCCTGGACCTGTCCAAGGCCTTTGACATGGTCAACCACTGCAAACTCATCAGTGTTCTCTCCACCCTTAACCTCAGCAACCCTGCTGTTTCCTGGTTCCAAAGTTACCTATCAGGACATTAGCAGGCCATCTGATGGCAGCAATGCCTTTCACCCCTTCTCCCTGTCATCTTAGGGGTCCCACAAGGCTCCATCCTTGGATTCCTTTTATTCTATCTCTTCAACAGTCAGCTTCATTCTGTTTCACTCCACATTAGGTGATTCAGTATGCCGATGACTCCACACTGATCTGCTCTGCCTCCTCCTTCAAAGACCTTCATACCATTACCCAAGATTCCTTCTTATCTGTTGAAACAATGGATCAAACTATGGTATGCTCATGTCAAAACATTTAACATAAACCCTTAATCCTTACCTTTCATGGATAAATTCATACTAAAGGACACTAAAATACATAATCTAATCAAACATAAAATCAAAGCATTTCAAAATCTTTTCTCCTCTTTACATCTAGAGAATGCACTTGTCCTTCTACAACCTGTAGATTAAAATCCAAACCTGAAGTTAGGCAATAAAGTGTTAAACTTGAACCGATATCCCCAAATCAAAAGCTATACTGTCTGGGACTTCTATAGACTAAAGGACAAATCCTTAAGTAATATTAAAATTAATCTTAACCTAAGTAGCAAATATACCTTAATACTGAGGCAAGTTAAAGAACTGGTGTCTTCTATTAGAGGCATCCCAGATGGTGTAGAGGAAGAAGTAAACCTTGCACAATCCCTATTGAAATTTTTAAAATTCAAAAACAAGATGTTATCGGCTTCATACAAATTAATTTTGGCTATTAAATACCAATCTTCTCTTACATATGCTCCCTACTGGAAGGACAAAAATCCTAATTTAACTGATGTTCAACTTGCTCTTGCTTTTAGTTAACACAAACAAAATTTCCCCCTTCAAGAAGCTTGTATATATCCAGTTAATGATAAACAATAATGCCTACAATACACCAGAATGTACTCCTCTTTGCCCTTTTTGCCTATCGCAGCCAACTGACCTTTTGCATATTCTCTGGTACTGCAAATATGCACACAACCTATGGAACTCATTAAGGATCAAACTTCAGAAAATGGACTATGGGAAATCTACCCTATCTTGGGAATTTGCTATATTGCATGTGAGCCCCATTGTTATGCCCAGTTCTGACCTGAATATCCTGATAGCTCTATTTACATTAGTCAAACTCTACATCACCCAAAACTGGCTTGACAGGTCAAAAATAGAGTGGAAGGGTTTTATTAACATGGCCTCTAAATATATCATATCTCACAAACTGATCATAAGTAATAGAAAAAAACACATGAAATGTCTCAATTTTTGGAATCTTATCCTAGAACGTTTTGAAATAAACTATACCAAGAACACACATCTATCAACCCATCTCTACGTTGTTTCTGGAAATCTCTGCCTCATGAGATTTTAACAGAGAGTAGTCTCTGATAGTTTCATCTCTGTCTTTCATTGTAATGAAGTGATCATTCACTAACTTCAAAATTTGTAGCACTATATGTAAATACTTGTTTATATTATGTGTAAATGAATCCTGTTACTTGCCACTTATTTCTAAATTTATGCATGTATTGCTCCAAACATTTAATTTAATTGTAAAAATTAACCAATCTCTTTAGATACTAGAACTTTGTTATTTCAAGGCTATAAGTTAAAAGGCATTATCTTGTTAACTGTTAGATCAAGGTTAACTGTTCATAAAGGAATGTCATGTTGTATATTTTTTGCATATCAAATGTTGAAAAATACAGTAAAATAAAAGTTTGAAAATAAAGAACTTTGATGTAGTTTGATAATACTTGGTCAGTTTTTGCCTAAAACATTAGGCAGGCCTCTGACTCAAGTTATTTTGTCACACTTTAGTGCTCATCCTTAGAATGAGGCATCAAGATAGTTAATATATCTTCAAGATATGGGTTCAGGCACCTAGGCAGCTAGACATTTCTCTGTGGAATATTTGACTGAGGACACATGGCTGAAGTGACAGTCAGCTGCAGAGAAATATGGCTGTTTGCAAATTCCCTGTGGGCAAAGAGAAGCACATACTGCCATGCTCACAGCTTTAATAACTAAATAGATGGTGGCAGAAGAAGTAATGAGTGTTGTGCTCAGAGTAGAGTACATACTTATGTAAATACAACATGTAGAAGTGTGCTACAGCATGGAGGAAATCCTGCAGGCTACTGTAGCCAGATTTATGCTCCAATATGCATTTTAGGTAATGTTCCCTAGAGAATGTAAAGGGGGTAATGGTTCACACATACCGATTATAAAGGTACTGCCCATTGTGCACTGCATTTGTACTGCCACTGACATGCCCTCTGGCCAGCCTGATGCTGATGCCTGCCATATTGCTTGCTGTCTCATGTTCCCTTGGGGATCATGGACATTGTTTTCCCCCTGTGATTTTGGTTCTTGAAGTTGTGGGCATGGCAACACATTATTCTCTTTGCCAAAAGGGAATTTGCAAACAGCCATATTTCTCTGCAGCTGTCACTTCAGCCATGTGTCCCCAGTCAAATATACCACAGGGAAATGTCTCACTGCCTAGGTGCCTGAACCCCCAAGAGGGTTCAGGCACCTAAGCAGCTAGACATTTCTCTGTGGAATATTTGACTGAGGACACATGGCTGAAGTGACAGTCAGCTGCAGAGAAATATGGCTGTTTGCAAATTCCCTTTGGGCAAAGAGAAGCACATACTGCCATGCTCACAGCTTTAATAACTAAATAGATGGTGGCAGAAGAAGTAATGAGTGTTGCGCTCAGAGTAGAGTACATACTTATGTAAATACAACATGTAGAAGTGTGCTACAGCATGGAGGAAATCCTGCAGGCTACTGTAGCCACATTTATGCTCCAGTATGCATTTTAGGTAATGTTCCCTAGAGAATGTAAAGGGGGAAATGGTTCACACATACCGATTATAAAGGTACTGCCCATTGTGCACTGCATTTGTACTGCCACTGACATGCCCTCTGGCCAGCCTGATGCTGATGCCTGCCATATTGCTTGCTGTCTCATGTTCCCTTGGGGATCATGGACAATGTTTTCCCCCTGTGATTTTGGTTCTTGAAGTTGTGGGCATGGCAACACATTATTCTCTTTGCCAATAGGGAATTTGCAAACAGCCATATTTCTCTGCAGCTGTCACTTCAGCCATGTGTCCCCAGTCAAATATACCACAGGGAAATGTCTCACTGCCTAGGTGCCTGAACCCCCAAGATATGGTTATACATAAGGTAATGTTCTTGCAGAAAGCTAAAGTGTTTGAGAAGAAATGTGAAAACTGATTTGTTGAGTGGCAGCAGAAGCAGAACCTGTTTTGATTCAAAGAAATGTTTCATCAGCTAATGCTTAATGATATATTTTGCCTTTCAGACATAAGTTATGAGATTAATTTTCACTGTCGCCTTCCTTATTCGCCTTCCTTATTCAAGGCTTTTAATTAGATATATATGTTCAGTAGTGTGTGAGGGAAATAGATTTTGTATTTTATTTGTAAAATTTGAAATTACTCTGTGTTTTAATAATTATATATTCAGTTGTAAAATCTATAATATATTAAATGTACTTAGAAATCTGCTTTGGTCACATGAATGGGAATGAAATTTAATTAAAGAAGATAGTTTAAGTTTTACTTGTGACATAAGTGGGTTATAGTTTGTGCAGGGGAGATTGGCTTGCGTATGCTTTTGGGAGAGATGGTTGTTACCATTCAGTTTGCTCTACTGCTTTGATGATAGAGTCTCAATCAATAAAGAGTTGTCTCATTATGAAGTAGTGAGTTAGGTTCAGAAAGATATAAATGCATGCACCAAATGTAAGTGTTTAAAATCAATACGGAACATCCAATTTGCTTACCATTGTGTATGAGTTTATCTCTGCACTTTTCTTCACAATTACAGACTATTACAAATTGAATCAATCTAAGTTAGTTTGAAACATTCACATTTAAAATATATTATATTTAATTTGTGAATTTCATTTACATATGTGAGATGTGTTGGATTAAATATGATAGCACTTATTTATCTAATATTTATCTTTGTCAATCCTTATATCCTTACCTACTAACAAATTCACATAAGCAACCTACCTCAACATGAAGCCCTTAAATATAGCACTGCTCCTTATCAATACCAGCACACTACTACTTCTCTTGTATTCCCTCTTCTCATATGGCACTCCACTACATTCCACTGCTCCACCTCCCTGGCATACATCCTCATATTACAATCTATGCAGTTCTCATCACTATTCTATTGCTCCAACCCTTTTCCACACCACATACACAGACTATCACACAATCAAATTTCTTCCTCAACACACTACATCTCCATTCTCTCATAGATATACTAAACTCCAATATAAGCTCTCCAAACATGTTCTACACATAATTAAATAGTTAAGCCTCTCAGGAGACATACACCATAATCCTGGTCCTACTCCCACATACAGTTCAGTACCCAGCTCATCACAATCAAACCTTTCTATAATTCACCAACAAAACAAATCTTCCCTTCTTCTCTTTAATGTGAATGTAAGAAGCGTAGGTAACAAAATTCATGACTTACATGCCCTACTGTCCCATTATTTCCCCAATATTGTAACATTAACACAGACATGGCTTAAACCAGATATCAGCAGTAATGAAAGCACTGCCCCAGAATACAGTATTCTATGCAAAGATAGGATAAACAAAAGGGGAGGGGGAGTAGCAATCTTGTTCAAAGACCACCTTACACTTGAACTCATTGACCTAACCATCCCTGACTTTGAAAATGCTGAATTATTATTTGCTAAGTTAACGATTAACTTTAACGATTAACCCCAGCTAACACCTCAACATTATAGGTGGATTCTTTCCACCAGGCAACAATATTGTCACACTTGAAAGCCTACAACAATGGACTTCCAAGTCTCTCCCACAAGAAACTATCTTGATGGGTGACTTTAATATTAATTGGCTCCTCTATTCCTCTCCAAGCCCTACATCTCATGTTAACCTCTACGGCTTCACTCAACTCATCACATCTCCTACTAAGACTGATAAAACCTCCAAGCATCAACCCATACCCGACTGGATTTTACTTAATAATCCTAATTTGTCATCCCATTCAGGCTGTCTCTCTGATAGCCTGTGTGAACACAACCCAACCTTTCTCCTAAGAAACTGCACTCATCAAACCTACCAAACCTCCCTCCATCTAATCAGAAACAAAAAACAATTTGATCCAAATAGGGTTATCTCTGCCCTAAAAAGCTGCAACTAGCAACATCTCAAACACCTGCCCTTGGAAGATACCGTACTCTCCTTCAACTCTGCCTTCCTAGATATACTGAACTACCATGGACTACCTAGAAAATTTAGAGTGAAATCATACTATACACCTTGGCTAATGAAAGAATCCAGAGATAAGGCCTGGGAACAGTTCCATAAAAACAAATCCAGCATTAAAAAAAATTTACTTGAACTTCGAAATAAAGCAAAAAAAAAAAAAAAAAAACTAGTAAAATTAGACAAATGCAGCTACTATCACAATATTCAGATTAAACATCAAAGTAATCCACAAATGTTCTCCACTGCAGTTAACAATATACTACAACCAGGTAAAATAACTACTCCCACTCCAACAGCTAACATTTCTGAAAACTTAGTAACTCAGTTTACCAACTACTTTACAGAATCCATCCAAGCTCTTGCAACCATCCAGACCATCTCCAACTCCACCCCTACTATCTCAAACTGTAATAATACATAACCAATTTATATTAAACTTAGTCTACCCTAATACCATCAAAAAATTACTAAAAATACTTAAGCCAACTATCTTAACTGCTGATAATCTCCCTAATGAATACCTGCAAATTGCATCAGAAGCTATTGCATAACCTGTAGCAATACCCATAAAGAGATCATTATCTTAAACACACGTCCTTACTTTATGGAAAATCTCCCACATTCTACCATTACATAAAGGAAGTGACACTACCAAACTACCCAACTATCGCCCAATTGCCATTCTTTTTCCGCTATCCAAAATTTTTGAAATGGTCATACACACCCAACGTATGGACTACCTCCTTACACAGAAACTCCTATCTCATACCCAACATGGTTTTTGTCCCCCTCACAGTACCAACACAGCCTTAATGTCCTTTACAAACACAGTTAACCAGCACAGATACAATGGCCAATTTATATCAGCCATATTCCTGGGCCTGTCCAAGGCCTTTAACATATTCAACCACAGCAAACTCATCAGTGTTCTCTCCACTCTTAACCTCAGCAACCCTGCTACTTCCTGGTTCCAAAGTTACCTATCAGGACATCAGCAGGCTATCTGATGGCAGCAATGCCTTTCACCCCTTCTCCCAGTCACCTTAGGGGTCCCACAAGGTTCCATCCTTGGACCCCTTCTATTCTATCTCTTCAACAATCAGCTTCATTCTGCTTCATTCCACATCTCAGTGATTCAGTACGCTGATGACTCCACACTGATCTGCTTTGCTTCTTCCCTCAAAGACCTTCATACCATTACCCAAGATTCCTTCTTATCTGTTGAAACTTGGTTGACCAAATCCCAACTCATTCTAAATCCCAATAAAACAAAACTTCTCTTCTGCCCAACTAGGACTACCTCACCATCCCTAACCTTTCACATCTTCTAGAAAAATAAAACAATAATCACCCCAACAAACCAAACCAAATTGCTATGTGTTGTAATTGAAAATAACCTGAAATTTGAGGTTCATATAGCCCAAACCATTACAACAGTCCACAAGAAACTTGGTCTCCTATATAGAAACAACAAATTTCTAACAAACAGTACAAAAGTCAATATTGCTAGAACACACCTCTTGTCAACTCTCTTATATGCCTCCCTAGTCTTAACCAACCTCCACAAATCCAACCTTGCCAAACTTGAAGCCTGTTACAATAAAATCTATAAGCTTGCCATTAAAGCCTCATACAATTCACATCACTCTTTATCAGTTAAGCAGCTCAAGTGGCTTGAACTCCCCCAACTCCTTCACTTTAATTAACTAAACTTTGCACATAAAATAGTCTATCAAGCAGAAAAAAATCCCTGTTCATAAAAATATCATACAACCCTACTCCACTACAAGATCCCTCTGCTCTAGTAAAAAACTACTTCTACAAGTCACTAAAGGTAAAAAACTCTGCAGGAGAATCTATTTTTTCCAACTGTACTTCTAAACAGTGGAACTGCCTACCTAACTCACTAATGGCTACTACTTCAACAGACAATTTAAAAAAAATCCTAAAAACACACCTCACAAATTCCTGGCTCTGTCTTTGCAACCCCCCTGGATAGCCCATTCTTCTTTTTTACTCTATCAATAAGTTTCTTCCAGCCCTACCTACTAGTGATATTTGACCACTATCAGAAGGTTTTCTGTTAAGTGCACATAATTGTTTGTATATATTCACTATATGTCTACATCTATATACTCCTATACTATGCTTAGTATTCACTCAGTAACTGTATTTGTATAATTACTGTTACTCTAATTATGTTATTCAACCATTGTTTTCTATGTACTTTATTTCTGGAGCTTTTCTCCCCGGGCCTCCGCTGAAAAAGGACATGTGTCCAGTCAGACTTTACCGGTAAACAAGTGTAAAATAAAATAGAATAATAAATAAATAAAATTTTCCCTCATAACTTCAGGGTTTTGATACAAATAAATATTAATATTATTTATTAGTGTAATATAACATGATATTTTAAGGTAGTTTTATTGTTTTATGATTAAAGATTAAAGATCTATAGTTAATCGATAATATTAATATATATAATAACAATTTCATTGGAAGTTTACTTAATTATTATACAATACATAGTGCTAGAATTTGGACATTATTCCAAAGTTTTATTTGAATAAGAGTTTGACATTAGGAGAGAGCTTTTGTTTTCATTATATTGATAAATAGCTTAATTTTAAGAGATGGAATGATTAGACTGAGATTGGGTATAAACAGGGTGATAGTAGAAAGTGGTTTGTATGAATATATCATCAAACCAGGAATATTTTATTCCATGATAGGGGGTGTAAATATTTTTATAATAAGTTGAGTAATTGTTAGGTTAATGATCGTGTCCATAACAGAAGATGTTAGAATTAGATATAGCTTTCTGATTCAAAACCATAATTGAGTTGTCTTAAAATTGTTTTTATTTTAAAATGCCAGTATCTAAATGTATTTAATTGAATACTAATGGCCTTAATAACTCTATGAAGAGAGGTACTTTAATTAAATGTTCAAAATGAAATAAAGCCCATATTGTTTTCCTATAGGAAACACATTTATTGAAAAAAGATCTGGATATGTTGTTATTTAAAGATTACTCAGTGCTTGTTGACTCACATTATAATTCAAAAAGGAGAGGCATACTTATACTTTGGAAGAAATCAATGATTATACCTAAAGTGGTTGAAACTTACTCTGCTAAAAATGGTATGATGGGATTAGTAGTTGTTAAAATTAATAAGTATTGCATTTTTGTGAATGTATATTGGATTCCTGGAATTGGTTCTAAAGTGACAAGAAAGTACTTAGATATTATAAATATATACTCAAAAGGATAGATCATATTGGCTGGTGACTTTAATTGTATTTTATCTGATAGAGATACTACCAAAAAACAAAACCTAGACTATCTGCCACTGTGAAACAATTAAATTATTTTATAAATAGAATTAATTTAAAAGATATATCTGATGTAAAATTGAATAATTCCCTTAAATGTACACATTACTCATTCAGGGGAATGGAAAGAATTATAGATAAAATTTTTACTTATAGTGGCATATATTCTAAAATAGATGAAGTTCTAATAGTTTCATGGCCTTTGTCTGATCACAATGACATTACCTTCAATTTGAATACAAAAACAATGATATAATCTATTTGCAAAGAATTCCAGCTTATATCACAAAAGTTAAAGGATTTGAGGAATGGTTTGTCAAGGCACTAAATTCATTTAATGAGTTTAATATCAATGGTGAAGTTACTGATGTTATTTTATGGGATGCATTAAAAGCATACTTATATGGAAGAGTTAAATGTTGGTTTTGTTTGTTCTTCTTTCAGCTTTTCCCAGTTAGGGGTCGCCACAACGGAACTCCGGTCTACTAATGATTGGCCAGTAGATTTTTTATGGGTGCCAATGTACCAGCTTGATGCCCAACCTTCAACAAAGGCACACCCATTCTACGCATGTCTTTTGAACACCATTCGACCATGGGGAGGACATGCAGATCTGCACACAGAAGGCACTCCAGCCGAGAATCGAACAGGAGAACCTCTTGCTGTGAGGCAACAATGCTACCGCTGTACCACTGCAGCTTGAAGAGTTAAATATTGGTATATTTATAAAAGAAAAGAATGGGATAAAGAATTAATTGTTTTATGATCACACATTGCTAAATTAAAGTTAGGCGTAAAGCCAAATGATAAAACTGCAAATTCTGAATGGAAAACTTTAAATCAGAAATACATAGAAATACTAAAGCATAACATTTCAATAAATATAAAAAATTAAACTACAATCATATTCTATTAATCCCCCAAATTTACATAGATTAGCCATTAGACCAAAAAGGTTAAATAACATAAATCATATTAAAGATATTACATATAAAATAAATGATAACCTTAAGAAAGCAACTGATATAAAATATATATTAGAGACTTTTAGGAATCATTATGAATCAATAAATAATACTTAACTTTAGATACTAACAATTTAATAGATCGCTTTCTAAAGGAAAATATACAACATAGGTTAACTAAAGAACAAACTGCAAGATTAGAAAAACAATTTATTTTAGAGGACCAAAGGAACAAATTAAATATCTAAAAAAAACCCCAATAAGGCCCCTTGTCTAGTTGGCATAATTCCTGAGTTATATAAAATAACTCCCGATAATGTAGTACAAATTCTTCCAAAAGCACTTGAGGATGTTAGAAATAACAGAAATATTTTCCCTCTTGGAAATTTTCATTGATATCTACTTTTTTGAACCAGGATAACAATCCAAAATTTTGCAATTCGTATCACCCCATTTCTCTTTTAAACACTGATTATAAAATTTGTATGTCCATGTTGGCAAAAAGATTAAATAATTTAATGGGAAATCTAATTGAAAAATATCAGATTGGCTTTATTCTAAATAGAAAAGTACAAGATAACATTATTAGACTTTTCTCATTGATAGATATTGCTAAGAAGAAGAAAGAACTCTCTATTATAAGCTTGGGCCTAGATAAAGCCTTTGATTCTGTTAACTGGATATATTTATTTAAAGTACTTAAAGAATATAATTTTCCTTAGCTTTTACAGAATTAATAATGAGACTACATAACAATTTCTTGCCTTTTGTTAATATTGGATCATTTTTGTCTAGTTCTCTCAAAATACTAAAAGGTATAAACCAAGGATGCCCTTTATTATTTGCTTTATTATTAGAGTTCTTTGCCACGTTTATTAGAACAAATAAAAATATAGAAGGTAACTATAACTCCAGAATTCAACTATTTGCAGACAATATCCTGTTAAGAAGTAGTGACACTGAATCTTAATTAGAACATATTGAGCCCTTTTGTGATGCTGTGAGAGTAATGCATTTCTAAGAACTGTCTAAGTTTCAAACATACTAATACAGAAACATTATTAATGCATAACAATAAAAATGCCTTTTTTAGAAAATTATAAAGATTTCAACTGGAAGAATAAGCAATTTAAATATCATTGAATAATTATAAATTCCAGCTGGAAAGAATCAGTTTCTGCAAATTATAGGAATATAATTAATACAATATTAAAACTAAATGATAATTTGAACAAAATGTTTTTCACAACAGCAGATAGACTTACACTAATTGATAAATGATAATTCTGCCAAAAATTCTATTTTACATACAATCACTGATTTTGCTTCCATTTAAAAATTATTAAACGATTAAATTCTATATTGCTTATGTTTTTATGGTATCCTTGAAAATCAAGAATAGAATTTGATTGGCATGTAAAAAGTTGGGAAGATGGTGGAACTGGATTTCCCAGTATTGAATTATATGCTAAATCTGCCATTATTAATATAGTAAGTCATTGGTTAAATTCTTCTTATACTTCAAAATGGAAACTACTATATGAAACTAATTTAATTTCAAATTATAAACTTGAAATGAGAGAAAACATCCAAATTGATATTAACAAAATATATTGGGTAAAAAGGTTTTCTGTATGAACATCAGAAATCATAATATCTCTATACATTTTGTTAATTATATTCTAACTAAATTCAGAAAAGTGAGGGATGATAACTACTATTTTAAGGAACAATTAATCTTGATGTTTCCTATAGCTTATACAATTGGATGTTTGGAATCAGTTAATCCAAGTAAAATATTAGATCTTAGAGAAAAATACTTAAAATTTTGGTATCAGTTTATAGATGGAAATAACATACTTACTGCCAATGATCCCTTAGCCAGATATAATATTAAGAAAAATAGTTGGCTAAACATACACATTTTTAGATAAATTATTAGCAATAAAGTACACATTTTATTAAATATGAATGCAAAATCAATTCCTAGAATCTTAGAATGGTTCTTTACAATTAATAGTGATGAGATCAAAAATAAGTCATACTTATCAGTAATATATAGAATTTTAAGAACTGAATATATAGCCTTTGAGTCATCATATTGGGATTACTCAACAATGTTTAATAATGAAATCTTTTCAGATATAAAAAAAAATCTTTGAAATCCGTGAGTAATACAATCTTATCTCTTTACTGGAAAATTTTTACTTGGAAGTATTTGCATACAAGTTTTTTAACACTATATAAAACTGCCTTGATCTATTAAATGGAGAAAATAAAATGTTGGAGGTGTAATGAGGTGTCTGATGCAAACTGATTACATACAATTTTAGAATCTAAAATGATTGTTTCATTTTGGCTAGAATTTAGAAACTTTGCTAAAGCATTGTGGTCAGACAATTGCAATGCCACAGATTCCCTGATTTTATTTAATGTTCCAATTCTGGGATCAATACCAAAAACACAAGTGCCTCTCCTTTGGTCCATCCTGGCTATTGCCAGGAAAGTTATTACAATGAACTGGAAAAAGCAAAAATATACTCTCTTTTACTGATTTTGTCTGCTTAGCAAAAATGTATGTAATAAGGAATTACAAACAACTTATAGTAGAAAACTGAATATTACACATAAGCTTTTATCCTGGCAAAAACTTAGAGAGTTATTGGAAAAACATTAATGGTTTTGTTTAATGTTATCTCTTGTTGTGGACACTGAATATAGTTTTTTTTGTTCTTAGTTTCTTTTGTTTTTTAGTTATTTATGTAAGCTATGTTAAGCATTATAATACCATATGATTTCATACTGTTAAAAATGCTATAAAGAGTTTTAAAAAAAATATGACAGTTTGCTTTATATTAAACATCTCATACAAATAGTGCTTGCTGAATCATTAAATGTTATTTCTTTGAGTGCAATTTCTTTTAGTGATTGGGATACTTTGAGGTTTTGTTTTGGTTTGTTGATGGTTTGGAGAGGTTTGTGGGATTGCTGTGTGGTGTGGATGTGGTTTGGTTTCACTTGTGGGCATTTTTGTGTGAATTACAACTGATGGATTTTTCATTTTCAAGCCCTTATCATGAAAACCAGCTTGAAACAACTTAGAGTCATGAGCCCTTTTAGTGATGCTGTCAGAGTAATGAATTTCTAAGAAGTGTCCAGATTACTTCTTCTTGTCTAAATTTAAATAATCATAATTATATAATAGTCCAGCCTGTGTATGTGATGGATAGGCATGCATAAATGTTTCTCTATTTTCATTACAACTACAGCTGAGTGGGCTGTGAACCAGGACTCCCATGCCAGCAGGTTGCAAAAGCTACATTGTGAGGCTGGTGAGTAACAATCCTGCTTGTAGTAGTCATACCAAATAAATATAAAGGGGTAAAATGTCACTTGGCAGTATAAAAATGTGTATGGTTTCCACTGAATAAACCAGACAATATGACAGTAACAGTCCCATATAGCTCATATTTAAATAAAAGTGTAACTGCCTGGCAATAAAGTTCTAAATCCTGGATTGGTTGTGTTTACTCTGGTATTATATGCCTTCAGATGTTGCATTCACCAAGATCTGGTATGTAAATAGTACTGTTGTGTCAACTGTTTCTCACACTGTGCTACATAAAAAATATGTCTAGGAATGTCTGTATAAGAATGCTGTAATTACAAGGTCAGATTGTACAACCAAGAGAGACTTAGAAAACATGAAAGGCAAAGGCAGCACTTTCTAAATAGCTCACTCTGATGAAGCACAAATTGTTGTATTTTTGGCACACACAGCCATGGTTTGAATCCTGGGAGTGGTAGTAAGCTGTATGGATATCATACCTCTCAACTGTACAGATTTCTGCAGAATGTCCAGATTTTTGCCTCATATTTATGGCCTGTTCCTCTATTTTCCTGGCAAATCACTGGGATGATCTCAGGATTGTAGTCACTAAATAATGCCATACATTTGAGTTTCGGACTTCAGATCCTTCAGAAAATGTTTATTAAAACAAATCTTGTTACTCTAGCAACTTTCTAAAAGTTTATATATGCCCCTATTTGTACCCCCAGTTTGTCAAGCTTTGTACATATTATTTGCATTATGAGGTTGAGAGGTATGTGCAGAATTATAACTAGGAATCTAGGAATATGTATAGAAACAGTCAGGTAGCGTTAATAAGCATTCCCTCCACAGGTCTACCAGGTAAGAGAAGTAGAATGTAGCTATAAGACAGTTGCAGTATACACTGTGTACAAACATACCACTGCCCAAACCAAAGCCATTGGGTATTGTAATAATACCTGTAGAGTAATGATTAGAGCAATGATCATTAAAGTTGTGAGTACTGCAAGGATATACAAGTTGTTAATTGACATCCCCCCCCACCATATCTGCAATAATAATCTAAACACACAAATCAATGGGTATGTTTTACACCAAAACTACTACTGGGACATATGCCCTATTATTCAACAAATATTGAAATGTGTTTCTATTAATGTTCCATGTTGAAATAATATCATTGGTGGCCTGTTGCTATCAATGTAAAGTGCATGCCGTTGTAATGGCCACTGTGGTTCCATATATGCATGTGTTCTGTTTGCTATGCAACTGTTCCAAATCTGTTGATTTGGGTTTATGGGAATATCTCTGCATGCTGTTATAACTAATCCTGGATTGTGTTGACTATTACTTACCCACATATGTTCTAAAACTGTAGCACCATAGCACATTTGGGAAGGCCGATGCCAGTGGACCCACCTCTCCCAACTTATCTGGCCATGGCACCAGGCCAAGGCACGTCTGGGACCCACCACAGGAACTCCTTGTCCACTGGTCCTGCACCACCTTCGGGTGGAACTGCCTCAGGGGGTGTGGCTTGTCCCCCCTGAGAGTGGGCACGGACAGGATACTGTCACCCTAAGCCAGGTCCAGGGCTTGGTGCGTAGCGAGCTCCAAAAGGAGTTTGGAGATCTGCTACGCCAGCTTGAGGGCCACTTGTTGCAATTATAGGGTCGACCTGCCCCTCCTGCTCAGTCCCCAGCACAGCCACCTTCGGGGCCGTGAAGGTGCATTGGTGACTGTCCATGGGTGGGGACCTCAGTCCCACTGTTTCTATTTGGGGGCTCATGGGCTTCCGATTTCCAAATACCCCTCTCTGTCCAAGGTGTTTACCCCCCAGATGTGTCATATACCACCCCTGTATGCTGTCTTGTCTGTCTTCCTACCCAACCTACCACCCCAAATATACCTACTATCCTTCCCCACCATCCCACTCTCACCTTAAAAAAAAGGGCAATCTGCTCCCCCCCCAAAAAAATTCACCCCATACATAGCTGTCCATTTTGCACACATGTCCACTGGACACATGTAATCTGGTCTAATTGGCTTCACAACACCTTATTGTTGTCCTCACCTCTCTCTCAGGGGTTTGACTGTCCAACTATACCTCCAAATTCAGTATATATGCACAGCTGTTGCTGTAGAAGAAATGGACAGCTATGGGCCTTCCCTACACCCATCCTGCACATCCCTAGCTACTTTCCCTATTGTCTTTCCCTCTTCATGCCCCCTTTTTTACCACTTTCCTATCACCCCTTTTTTCTTTTCTTTTAGAGAAATTAGCATGGGGCTAAGTAGGGGTAAGCTCTTTTAAGCAGTAGTAAGTGGGATTAAGCCTGTTTGTGTGACGCTAAGCAATGCCTACACAGATTAAGCATTTTTAGGCTGTCTGTAAGCAGATTTAACCAGAAGTTAGCATTGCTTACCTCCATGCAAACCCACTTACAACTGCTTAACAGTGCCTTAATCACTCTGTATCTAACAACCCTTGTTCTGCCTAGCACCAAAACAAACAGCTCTTGAACCCAGCACCCTCTAGACTATAGTCACAGCACTTAACCACTAAGCTGCAAACTGTTACTTTTTCAAATATATCATTCAGTACACATGCTGAATAGTAGTAAACAACTGCTTTGACTACTACAATTGTTTATTACTTGTTATTTTTTTTATTTTATTTATTTATTTATCATTTGTTGACCGGGAAAGTCCGACTAGGTTCCACAGAGCCTGTTTTCAGCGGAGGCCCGGGGAGAAATTCTCCAGATGCATGTCTTTGGAATGTGGGAGGAAACCGGAGTACCCAGAGGAAACCCACGCGAACACAGGGAGAACATGCAAACTCCACACAGAAGGCACCCCAGCCGAGAATCGAACCACAGAACCTCTTGCTGTGAGGTGACAATGTTAACCACTGCACCACTGTGCCGCTATTGAAAATAGTGTTGAATCAGTCATGTTTTTGTATCTAAATATACACATATCAGATAAATATGGTGGGATACATCTGAGAAGGTAAATACAACACTCATGTTTACACTTAACAAGGATATGGAAATATATATACACACACACACATATATATATATATATATATATATATATATATATATATATATATATATATATATATACACACAAACATATATATATATATATATATATATATATATATATATATATATATATATATATATATATATATATATATATAAAACATATGCCCATAACATGTAGTGGAGTCATACCTCAACACCATATCTGTCAATATCTTAGTGCACGGGAACGTAATGTAAGTATTGCAGTTATAAATGTAGAATGGTGCTACAGTAACAAGGGTTGTGTCAACAGATATGTTGTGTAGGAAGGCTCTTCTGAAACATGTCAGTTACTGACAGACATCATAAAATCATCATAGTGAAGTACCACACAAATCACAGTAATGATCCTGTGGAATACAGCAGAAATATGACCAATAAACATGGACAGTCTGAAACAATCTGGTCAGTCCAGCTTGAGTGCAAGACGTGTGGACCAAGCCTGACAAAGAGGATGTTTACAGCCATGAAAATGGGGATATATCACACATACTGGAGTAGATAAGCTCACACACTTGATGCATTCACACCCACCTGTCTGTTCTAACACATATTAACTGGAGGAGCAGAGGTCCCAAGCCCACATACTTCCCACTAGTTAGTGACATGCATCTCCACAGCATCCCACAGCTTTTTCAGAATTACACAACATGTATGGTGGTCAGGCAACAATACATCTGACAAATATCTGGACATAACATCATACTAGGTAAATGCACTGAGCAGAAAGGCATGTCACCAAGCACTGTTTGAACTACAGGCAGATTGCCGCAAGACTAACCCAAGTTTCCTATGGGGGAATACACATGTAATTGCATATGTAGCAGGCACTACAGGTATGTAACAGCATGGAGTAACAGACAACAGTGTGAAAGTGCATACCCACAATCAATCTCAACACAGTCACAGTCACATTACGGTAAGCCTAATTAATAGTACAGTATATAGACTGTGTGAACAAAACCATCCTCGTATTTGCCACTCACACACTAACCCTACATATACTGGCCCAATTCAGTGTAGTCTGATGTCTGACTGTGGTAAGGGATATGTCTCAGTCTAGCCCTACAAACATATATGCTGATAGGGTACCAGAAACTGGAGCAGCATGCAACATCAGCTAGAACAGGACCAAAGACACTGACATCTACCCTAGTCTATACACAGGCCAAATAACATATTCACAATACACTGCTACACAATACCGACACTCTGTCAACAATCGCCATAAGTACAGAGACCTCAGTACTGTACAGACTACAACAGAATGTCCAGGTTTTGTCCCCAAATATAAGGCCTCCTATACATAACATGTCTGGCAGTCTATCTCACTGGCTTGATATCAGGAATGATATCAGTAAATAATGATATACTGTACATATGCACCTTTTACTGCATGACATATGGACAAAGGGTGACAGACGTGGGGGACAGAGGCACAAACACAGGGACAATATTGACATATTGCTGTGATAAACTGAGAAAATTGCTGGTGTAACAGGTTTGCTGTGACATATCTCTTCTGAAGGATATGAAGTCAGCAACACATGGATGACACCATTTACTGACTGCAATCATCAGAGTATGCTACTGCATTTCTAAAGACAGAAAATGTGTGAGTAACACACCACATCTAAGACTCCAAACTCTGGCCAGTCTGCAGATAGCCTTACAGGTGAGAGTTTCCTCAACCACATAACACTGTCATGCCAGACTTTAAATCATGCAGAACAACCATATCCACACAAACCCTGTTAAACCAACATTACTTCAAATGTAGAACAGCAATACTTACATTCTGTCCCCATGTCTGGAACATCCCCCTCCAGTCTGTTGGCCTGTCTCCAAAGTGTTTGTTGTAAGAGGTATTTTCAACTACCCTCTGTGATGCTGTTTGTCAGACACCCACATGAAGTCCTGCTCACAGTGAAGGAAAAGGGCCAACACCCACATGAAGTGCTTAGTTATAGGAGTGTGTTTCCATGCAATTGGCTTTAGGAATGATCCCACAGCTGTTCCACATGCAACTAGCAAGTGGGGGGCTCCAAATCTTGCACAGGCCATCAGCTGATCATGAGCATTGCCTACAAATGTCAAGCTGCTGCCTATGCAAAACAGATGTATTTTTCCACACCTACCAGAGAGGGGGAGAGAGACAGAGAGAGAGAGAGAGGAGAGGCAGAGAGAACGTAAGAAAGGAAGAGAGAAAGAGCCAAACATGTTTGTGTATGATCCGTGGGTGGAGAGTGGTCTCTCAGTATTATAACGGTTGCCATATTGTTTACTAATCTATACTGTCACATAGTAATTGCACATGACAGTAGAGAGTTATGGCTGTGAATTGTCTACAACAACCTCTACAGTGTTTGACATCTGTTGGCCTTGTAATGTGGACATTGGGACATATAGGTCCTCAATATAATAATGTAGGAAAACCCGCACGGCAATGAATCCTGTCATCACACACACACACACACACACACACACACACACACACACACACACACACACACACACACACACACACACACGCACACACTTGTCAGTACTGAGATCCATAGGTTCATTGTTTCACAGGTGTGTAGTAGGTGAATGGAGGCTCTACAAGGCTAGGCCAAGGGAATACCTTGGCATCAGGCCACATGACAATAGTCCCCAGTGTGGTTCAGGGGTGTAGTCCCTGAAGTGGTCCCCAGGGGTGGGTATTGTATTCACCATCCACTCATCTGGGTTTCTATTGTGGGTGGCCAGTGATGTGCACTGCTTCCCATGTATGTGATCTATACTCCATAACATGGACAGTGTCTGGGCTGTGCACATGTCCCTCATGCATGTTCTTTGACATGTGGAAGTGTACTTGAGGTCTCTGGGGCATGTTGTGTGGACAGATTGGTATCTTCTGATGTGGCATTCCTGACCTCATTTGGTGAGACCTGGCTATGTAACTGAGGTCATGATTGCACCTACATTGACAGTATGATACGAGTATTCAGTGGAGTTAGTGATGTCTGTCCATACAGGGCATGTGTATAAGGCATGGTATTCCCTTTGTGGGATACATTTGCAGACTCTACAGTTGTTGCAGTCATCCAGTGTGGAACATGGCTAAAAGGCCACTGTACACATTTATTGAGCTACTGAGGGGATGGAACAGGGTGCCATGTCCTTTTACTTGCTGGAAAACACACATTCAGGAGATGTAACACCACACAGTCAGGAGATGTAACACATTAAAGTACTTTCTGATGTCAGTGGCACTGTTGTGGTCAACAGGCATGTAGTCCACTGCTGTCACTGCTGTCACACAGTGGTTATTATCTGGGAGGCAATATGCGGGGGAACTACCAATATAATTGCCTGTTGCCTAGTCAAGTGTGTTTGTGTATGATACGTGAGTGGACAGTGTTCTCTAAGTAATAGAAGGGTTGCCTATATTGTTCACTAATCCTACATGTAACATGTAGGGCTGTAGATAGTCTACACCAACTGCTCTGGTGTTTGACATCTGTTGGCCTTGTAATGTGGACATTGTGGCATATATTAGGTCCTCAACACAATTTAGCAAAACCCAGCCCACAATGGATCTAGTTATTACACCATCACAGTAATCCCCACACAGGATACTGAGGACAGACACACACACATTTACCAGTACTGAGATTCAAACCTCTACCTAGCTATGTACTGCTACTACAGTGTACTACATTTATCACACACACCTCAGAGCATATAGGATGGTTGCTGTCCCAAAGTACGTCTAAGATGAGGAACATCACTAGCCCTTGTAAATACTGGCATTGGGTAATGTAGTGGGTGAGAGATCCCAAAAATAATTTTACCCTACACACACATTTACATTTGCCAGGGGTGAGGTTCAAACCTCTATTTAACAATCTTTTTGGACCATTATGTTACACATTTGCCACATGCACCACTGATCTTTCATGGTCTAGGTTTAGCAACAAGTACTTTTAAGGTGGATGATATCTGCAGGACTGCTAAATTCAGGCACTGAGATGTATACTGGGTGTAAATGGGGCCAAACTTTTGGAGGTATGCACATACATACGTAGACACACAAACACTTGCCAGGGATGAGATTCAAACCCATAACTATGCAGGTATTGCTACTATATTGTTCTGCATTTATGTCACACACCATGGAGCTTACATGTTAAAAAGCTGTGCCAAGGTATCTTTGTATCTGAGTGACATCAGCAGCAGTGGTAAAGGAGGGATAAGAGAAGTGTTGCAAGTGCGAATGACCACAAAACAAGGTCTCTACAAGCATACACACACTCACTCTCATACAAACACACATATTTACATAATTGCTAGGTTCAGGATTAGAACTCCTACCTTACCAGTATGCGACACTATAGCATTATGCAGTTATTGCAAGCACCACAGAACTTATATACTGTAGAGATGTCCAAAGGTATCTCTGAAGGTGAGTAACATCAGCAGCAGTGCTAAAGGAGAGGTATGGGGAGAGTAGTAAGTGTGAATGTCCATAAAATCAGGTATCGTCAAAGACACACACACTTTCTCACACAAACACACGCAGTTTCACAGTCACCATGTCTGGGATTAGAACTCCTATCTAACTAATATGCTATACTACAGTATTACACAATTATCACAAGCACCACAGAGCTTATATGTTGAAGAGTGGTCTAAAGGTATCTTTGAAGGTGAGTAACAGCAGCAGTGCTAAAGGAGAGGTAAGGGGAGAGTAGTAAGTGTGAATGTCCATAAAATCAGGTATCATTAAAGACACACACACTCTCTCACACAAACACAGCTTCACAGTTGCCATGTCTGGGATTAAAACTCCTACCTAACTAGTTTTCTACACTACAGAATTACACACGTATGGCAAGTGCCACATAGCTTATAAGGCTCAGTGCTGGCCAGAGTGCTATTCCAAGGTGACTGACAACAGCAGGAGTGCTAACATGGACAATGGGAAGTGCAGTGTGTGTGAATGGGCCATAAATAATTCCTCTGGAAACACACACACACACACACACACACACACACACACACACACACACACACACACACACACACACACACACTCAGTCACACACAACTTTACATTTGACAGGACTGGGTATACAAATACTAGATGAATACTGATTTGTACTATCGCATTACACAGTTATCACAAGCACCAGAGACACTATAGGGCTAAGGGCTACTAAAAGGAATGTCTACAGTGATTGACATTGGCATATCATGTGATATGCACCAATTGGATGTGTGGTAGGTGGGACAGGCCTCATAACTGAATTCTCTCTGTCATTGTCTGTCTCTCTCTTCCCCACATCTCTGTGTGTGTATGTTTGACATATTATAGTCTGTTGGTCTTAGATATGTGTGAGTATTCCTATCCAATGTGTGTGCAAAGCATGAATGTTGTACAATTTGGTGTGTGCACAGACATCTGCAAATGACAAATATGCATAGTCCACTGTGTTGTCAGACATGGGCTTCATTTCTCTAAGTGTAGGAGCATGCCCAGTATGACCTTCTGTATTGAGTGTGTGAATTCATTCCAGGTAGGGTTGTACTCCAGTCCAGGGTTTGGTGTTTTACACCTACAGCTAGCTACCTGTTTCTGCAGGATATTTGCACATAGGTTGACAATATGGAGTCACAATGGGTGACAGATAGTGTGATACTGTAACTATTGCTGTCTGTGCTGCTTGTGTTACATGGTTGGTGTTAGCAGAGATATTCAGATATATGTACTGTTTTACACTGTGATGTATTATCTCATCAACTACTGACAGATATACTTATCTGCTCACAGTTATTTCCTGGGAAATACAAGATGAATGAAGATGTGTCCAATATTGTGGTCCACAGCCTACACATTCTTGCACACTTGTGCCATTCTGGAGGGGTAGCTGCAGACACTTGCTGATGGGTCTGTGTAAATGGTCCAGCACCTTGGTATTATGGTGGCTGAGGATCCCTTTCTTGTACATATATCAGCTTAAAAGAATGACCATATCCTGCTGTAGCCATACCTCTCAGCTGTACAGATTCACCCAGGTTACCAAGAGGCAGGACTCGTATATCTGGTTTGTAGCCATCCGTTACTGGGTTTGCAGGCAGGGGTAGTATGGGCACACATCTGAGTTTTGACTTCACACGCTTCATGACATCCATGCTTCTACATGATGTAGCAGGCCAGTGCATTCTATCACTCCTCCATTCCCAGGCTGCGAGCCAGTGGATTCTCCTGGGGTGACAGGGCAAGTGTGCGAGGTGTTAATGGCAATAGTTCCTGTCCATATTAATCCATTGGTCTGGATGCAGGCAGGGTGCTACTTACAGTCAGGGACACACCTGCATGGGACACCTCTTCAGCATGCTGCATTCTGCGCGTATTCCCATACAGAAGTGGGGTCATACTGTACTCATTCCCAACTGCAAGGATATGACCTGTGATAAACCTGTGGCTGATGGTGGGGTGAGCTGAGAGCATGTGTGATATGGACGCTACTTGCAGCTGACTCACAAATATACACGGGACATTCCCCTTATGCTGCCTTGTGTGGGGACATAGACAGTCTCTCATTACTTCATAACTGTGCCCTTTGTGGTCTGCCAGTGACTGGGCAGACTACATCAGTATTCCATGTTACACAGACAACTAATGTGCTGCTAACCTGTGGTACAGTTCCAAAGTTGTGTGCAGTTGACAGTTACATTTTATGTACTCTGTCTAGGGTACGTCCACCTGTGTACTGTGTGTATGTATGGACCCACATTCATGGCATGTCCATCTTTCAGACAGTGACAGATATTGACATCTGGACAGTGAGTATGGGTGACTGCTGACTTGGGTATGGCTGAGAAGCATTGCGGTTGGCACTGCAGCTGTCAGAATATGGCCCTGTCATCCACAGTACTGCCCATAGGCCACTGAGACACAACCCTCCATGCCTACATGTTGACCACTTCCACACAATATTGAACACACCACAACCTAATACATGGACCCCTGCATATTGTACACATGCAACAAATCTATCCTGTAAATTGGGCCAGCTCAGGTAATCTGTGCTCCACTGTTATTACACCTCACACTTACATGTTACTGCATTTCTACATAAGATAGTGGTGGAGGCACACCTGACAACTTTAAACATTTGCTATGACTGTACTGATATTTCAGGTACTGTGTTGGCTTCCATTTCATTTTGTATTCTGACCTATCATGAAGACTGGAGGCATATCAATAGAGGATAGATCTTAGGTTTTATTGACCTACATTTCAGTTTCAAACTTTTTACCCTTCAGAACTAACATACAACTGTCAGACCTGTTATAGTCTGTCTGTGTAGGTCTGGAGGGAGGCTGTTCACCATTGCCATCAATTGGAGGCCTTAGCCCAGTCTTTCTTTATGGTCATCTACACTTGTCCTGCTGGCTGAGGCTGGTGGTGGGTATGTGAGCTTCACTGACATGCATGTGTGTGTCCTATGGCCATCGCATGTACTGCAGTAGGATTTGTCACCTTGTCTAGTACTGCCTAGTATGTTGACACCGGTATTTGTTATGGATTTCATGCTTCCCATATAGGTGTCCACTCTCTGCTGCCATCCCATTCAGTCACCCGATTCCCTTGCATGCTCATGTCAATACCATAGATACAACTATCAGAACATACTACTCCATTCAGAAATTGATAGGAAGAGTAACTTACCTTGTGGCTGTGCCAGTATTGAGGACGGTGCTGGAGGGATGACTATGTTGGATGCACATAGTACACTTCCTATACATGGTAAAGCACAGGTAGTGTCATGTTTGGCATCCCTTTTACTGTATTTGCGAGTCAGAGAGAGGTGTCATTCCCTGGGTCCTGACCGTATCAGTGTATGTGCTATGCGTTGCCTCTTTGCCAAGGCCTGGGCATACTGGGCATGCCTCCTTCTGCCTACATGGGCAGGCTCAGGTAGTTCCTCCTCTGAGTCCCTCTGTGCCTGTGATGGCCTTGGCAATGGTGGGGGGCTGTGCGGTCTTGGCCCATGCTGTTCCTTCTGCAGCTGTTTCTGCAGGATCATATTGTGTAGCATGGCACATACTATGAACATTCATGTACATGTAGCTGGAGTGTACTGCAAGGCTACACCATATATGTTCAGGCAGCAGAACGGTGACTTGAACATCCCAAACACATGCTCCATTATGAATCTGGTTTGTGTGTGTGCCTCATTATGGAGTTCTTGTTCAGGTGTGTGTGCATTTCTGAGGGATGTCATCAGCCACGGCTCCAGTGCATAGCCAGTATCCCACACTAGGTGGCCATATGGGATGTCCCCACTGGCAAATGACTGGTACAGCTGTGCCATATGCCAGATGTGGGAGTTGTGATAGCTTCCAGGACTGCCAGCACACACATTCAAGATAATGCCCTGGGCATTGCACATGACCTGACAGTTGATGGTGGGGAAGCCCTTGTGGTTTATGTAGACCTTACTCCACCCCCAGGTGGTGCTTTGATGTGTATGTGCATGCAGTCTATAGCACCCATTACCTCAGGGTATTCCGCTATTTGGTGGAAGAGATGCATATTGCTGGTCAACGCCTAATGGGTGTTAAGGAAATATATGTGCTCACCTGCATGTGCTGACATGGCATCCAGGAACTGGTGGAGTATCCTGGATGCTGATGCCTGTCAGATCCCCATAATATCCCTAGTTTCCCTTTGGAAGGTACCTGTGGCTAGTATTCTTAATCCTACACATACCTTGGTATCCATTGGAAGGGGTTCAGCTCTGTTGGTTCTGTGTTTGAGGCATGGCCAGCACAGCTCAACAATTTGCTGTAGAATGTCCCTGTCCACCCTATAGGGCTCCACTATCTCCAGCTCATGTAGCCTCTGGTAGGTTATCCTGAGTCTTTACTCTGTTCTCCTCCTCCTCACTGTGGGTTGGTCGTCAGCATTCACATCCTTACCAACCTCAGCCTTTTGCACATATTGATGCATGAGAGCAACAGGAGCCCCTGACATTTGGTTAGTTTTGTCAGGTAAAACTTCCCCGTTTGTGTACACTGGTGGTGTAGAGTTTGTGGGAACAACCAGACTGGAAGGTGTTTGCATAGTTTATAGTAATGTGCTAGGCTATTCCATGTGTAATTGGCTGATTCTGATACATTTCACCTCCCAGCTTTGCTAGTTCCCTTTGATTGCCTTCCTACTGCTGTATTCCCTTCCCATTGCATTCCCGTTTAAGCCCTGAGGCACGGTGCACATACCCAGTGCTCAGATGTGAACAGAGCTGTTATTTCCTGTTTTTTTTTTTTTTTTTTTTTTTTTAAACCTGGTGGGCAGAGCACACATCCATTTAGGCAATGTAAACACTGCTATGCAGCCTCAGACACACACCCTTCCTTAGCTATGCATAGCTAAGGGCAAACATGGGCCACAGAGCTCCAATAAGCTTATAGCATACATGACACTCCCCCTTATGAGATCATCCACTTCTAAGACTTATACAATGGCATTGCTGCACCTACATGGTTGGGTGCAAGCTAACACTGACAGGAAATCTGTGATTCAGTATCAGTCCCCTCATTTCCATAACACAGAATGCTAATTCATAGTTACCACACTCACATTCAGCCGTCCCCCTTACCAACCACTATTCCCTGGTATTGTTGTCTTATGCATGCCATTGTCTATTATGATAAAATACTGATTTGGGTTTAAAAGCTTATTTCCAACTTTTTTTCTTATTTTCGGGCCGATCCCATTTGCGCACCGCTGCCCTACGCTTAAACGGCCGAGATCAACCAAAAAAAAGAAAGTTGTTTTTTATAATTTTGCAACTATTTCTCATGCCAATGGTCATATATTTGGCCATTGGCATGCCTACTACATTGAATACATGCTTTTTTTAGAGCTGTCATGCCTCCGTTTTGTAATTTGCAAAAATGTATTCGGTTAGTAACCAAATACATTTGCACAGACGCCTGCCTGCTTCCTGGATGGCTAATTTACCTCATTTGCATGGTTTTCATCAGCAAATGAGGTGATTAGCATATAGCAGTGGTGTCCATGCAGGAATAGTGTAGGTGCGCCCGTGCACATTTCGGGGGCTCGTTCCTGGATCACTTGGCAGCCATATTGCGTGCAGCAGCTCTTGCACTATTCAGGCACTCTGTGCAGGGCTTGCTGAATCCAGCTGAATATCTTTATTCAAGCTCTATGATCAGATAGATATAATATTTCTAAATCTTTAGTTTTTTAATGCTCGGATTCTTTCTTCCAAAATCCCAAGTACCACTTCTTTGGTCTATTCTTGCTATAGCCAGAAAACTAATTACTAAAAACTGGAAAGGTAAAGTTACCCCATGTAGTGTTAAATTTATTAGTATTGCAAAAATTGTTTGCGGTAGTGAATTGCACATGATAAAGACAAGAGCTTCTAATATTACAAATTTACATAAATCTTAGCTTAAACTTAAAGACTTTCTTGAAAAATATTAATTGTTGTTGATGTATAACTTTGGTGTATTGATCAGCTGTGGACCTATGTAAATAGTTATTTGTTTGTTTTATAATTGATTTGTTTATTTAATGTTTTAAAATCAAATAAAAAAATAAAAAAAAAGAATCTCATCTGACTTGACTCCCAGCAGTTTGGTTTGGTGAAGAATAGAGCCTGTTTATTTAATCTGATAAATGTCTTTGTAAGGTTTACACGGGCTGTATGCAATGTCCATACAGTGCATCTTCATATGGCTAAAATCTTCGCCATCATTCCCAATTCTGGTATCATACAAAAGCTAAATGCTTTAAAACCCATCCCATGTATGGAAAGATGGATAATAAACTGACTGAAAGACAGAAACCACACAGTGCAAGCTGCAGGTACCTCATCAGAAAGTATGAAAGTGCTCAGCAATGTTCCTCAGGGCACTGAGCTAGGACCTCTCCACTTTGTTATTTATTTCTCAGATATCCATGCAGAAAGCCAAGACCTCTGGCTAACAAAGTTTGCAAACAACTGCAAATTGGGAGTTATTATGTCATCCTATGATACCTAAACCCTCCAGAATAAACTTGCCTATTTAAACTGTTAGTGCACTAAAGTGTGCTCAAACTAAATGCTAAAAAGTATGTTTTCATCAATTTTGGTAGACAACCCCTCCTCTTGTCATACTGCGAAGACCCTCTACAAAACAAAATTGTAGTGAGAGGCTTAGGCACTAGACTTGAAAGTTCCCTCTGTTTTGACCATCATGTAACTATGGCTTTCAAGAAATACTTTTATTTAGCCCAGAAAATTGCCAAAGAAGTATCATCAAGGTCTAAAGAAGTAGTCATTCCCTTTAACCCAACATTGACCAGGCTAATTAATGAGTAAAATGCCCCCTTTGGAATGCATCTCAATAAATATATTGAACAACCAGAAATACCTCAAAAGTTCATAACCAAAACGATCACAGGCCTAAAGTTCCTGAGCTACGAGAAAACTCTACCCCTTTATTCAGTGTCTTATAGACTTTTGAAGGGGTAGATCTATATCTCACTTACTATGCCATTAGAGACCTGATTTTCTAGACATCCTGTTTCTCTGCATGCCCAATATCTCTACCAATACAACAAACAAGGCTCTAAATCTTCACCAACAAATAAATAAACATGGCAGAGGGGCAGGTTTATAACCCAGTGCCTCCCAAACCTCTGGAATAAACTTACCTTACATGTTAAGCTGTACAATTCATTATCACCCTTTAAACTTAAAGTAGATGACTTGATGAATATCCACAGACTTACTCCAGGATTGACTGGAGAAAGGAGTTGCTGCCTGGGGGAAATTACTGGCAGGGTAAAATGGTATGAGACTCAGTGACCTTAGAATATCTATGATTTATTGATTCTGAGTCATTAAAGAAAAAAAGAGGGACAAAATGCATTGGCTCTAATGTTCTTTGCAAGCATCAGCATGTATCTATCCCATGCATATGTATTGCATTAGGAAGCCAATCTATGCTATGGAATGTTGAGGAAATGAATAGCATACATAAGTTTGCAGATACAAAGCCATTATTTTAAAAGGAAAGTAATTTCCTTTTATTTAAATAAATGTATTGTATAATAGCAATACTCCATTCTTGTGTTTGGTTTACCCATGACTAGCTTGTTTGATCAGTTGGGTCTTACACTCATGATCAAAGCATAGTAGCCATGTATATCATCATCCCCTCATGGATTATTACTAAAATGTGTTGACTTGGCATGGTTTGGCAATATTCCAGTATTTGTAAAACATTTCTAGTGTATTGATGTCTGCCTGTAGCATAAATTTCACCAAGCTACAATTCTCACCCTTGCCAATGTTTGTCTGAATGATCTACACACTGTGTCAGATATCGTCCCTTATAGTGAATTCACATACCATGAACATAGATGCTGAATAACACTGACCCTACTAGTGAGCCTTGTGGACTTAAGAGGTAGAAGTGGAGTGTTTAAGTTATATTTTCTTAAGTACATTGTTTTCTACCACTATGATAAGATGGGCAGCATGGTAGCTTAATGGTAGAGTTTCTGCGTCATAGTTCTCGGGCACTGACTTCCATCCTGACCACTGGCCACTGTCTTTATGGTGTTTGCATACTCCTCCCATGCCTGTTTGAGCTTTCTATGTTAGCTTTGTAGAAAAAAAAAAAAAATATATATATATATATATATATATATATATATATATATATATATATATATATATATATATAGTGACAGAGAGAGAGAGATGGTGTGAGTGGCTACACTAAATTGTCTTTATATATGTAATGTATTTACCCTTGCTGTTGTGGGTAAAAAGGGCCCACTGGCCATCCCAGTTATCTGATTAATAAATGGTAAAATTAAACAAAAAAATACTGCATTGTCAAAGCAGTGAAGTCAGTACTGTCCATTATTTAAGCACCAGTGGCATAGCTGAAAATGTTAAATGTGGTGGTGAAATCAAAGAGTACTCTAACCATCACCCCTCTTTTACTGAGTTTTCCTATGGTATATTCTGTTAAATAGTGAAGTGCAGTGGTGCAGTGGTGACACTAGAATTTGTTTTTAAGCCATAACAAAAGCATGTAAGAATACATACATACAGACAGACACAGAGATCAGACAGGAGTTCCCGTGGACTATGATGCTTGCTGATGACATTGTGATTTGTAGTGAGAGTAGGGAACAGGTTGAGGAGATCCTGGAGAGGTGGAGATATGTTCTAGAGAGGAGAGGAATGAAGGTCATCAGAACTAAGACAGAATATATTTGTGTGAATGAGAGGGGGGACAGCGGAATGGTGAGAATGCAGAGAGTAGAGCTGGTGATGGATGAATTTCAATACTTTTGGGATCAACAGTTCAGAGTAATGGTGAGTGTGGAAGAGAGATGAAGAGGAGAGTGCAGGCATGGTGGAGTAGGTGGAGAAGAGTGTCAGGAGTGATTTGTGACAGATGAGTACCAGTAAGAGTGAAAGGGAAGGTCTACAAGATGGTGGTGAAAGCAGCTATGTTATATGGGTTGGAGACGGTGGCACTGATGGAAAGACAGGAGTCAGAGCTGGAGGTGGCAGAGTTAAAGATGTTAAGATTTGCATTAGGTGTGATGAGGATGGACAGGATTAGAAATGAGTATATTAGAGGGTCAGCTCTGGTTGGATGGTTTGGAGACAAAGCCAGAGAGGTGAGATTGCATTGTTTTGGACATGTCCTGTGGAGGGATGCTGGGTATATTGGGAGAAGGATGCTAATGATGGAGCTGCCAGGTAACAGGAAAAGAGGAAGGCCTAAGATAAGGTTTATGAATGTGGCGAGAGAGGACATGCAGATGGTTAATAGGACAGAGCAAGATGCAGAGAACAGGAAGAAATGGAAACAGATGACCTGCTGTGGTGACCCCCTAATGGGAGCAGCTGAAAGAAAAAGAAGAACAACAAAAGTATGTAAGAATATGGTTGCTGCAAGGAATGTCCTCACTTGTTTATGTTCTATACTTCCTGTCAGCTTAGCTAATGTGAGAAGAGGCATATTGGCCTGAAAATAGAGACCACATTACTGAGATCATGTTTGTGAAGTTGCTGAAGTAGTACCTCTTTACTACACCTGAGAGACTCTATATCTTTTTTGATGTTCCTATTAAAGAGGTGATAACACCTTGATGTTAAGTTGTCAATCTCGCCTTCATTCTTGCTTGATGGGTTCGGAGCCGATCCCTCGGGTCCGACTCGGCACTTGCTAAGCTCGAGAGTCACTTTTACCAGCTCGAGGCAGCCCCATATCCCATGATGCAAGGCGGTAAGTACCCAGATCTCGTTTGCCGCTTCGGTTATGAGGTCCTCCTTTTACCAGCTCCTGGTAAGTGATTCACTTTATTGATATTAAAGCCCCTTTTTGTTAAAAAAACTTTTATTGTTAGTTATAAGTTAATTATTTAGATTTCTTGACAGAAAATCCCTGTCTCTTTTAATTTTTTTTAGTCAAACTTTACCCATCCCATCCCTCCCTGTTAGGGTGTGTGTGTGTTTCTTTTAGGAATACCTTTTGGTATTTTCTTTAATTTAAATTTTTGACTGGTGTGTGTGTGTGTTTGTGAAGCACCATGTCAAAGGAGAGGGTCTCAGGTTTTAAGAAGTGTGACTCGTGCTGTCAGAAGATGTCTCTGACAGACGGTCACACTTCTTGCCTGTATTGCCTGGGGCCTCTTCACCTGCAGGACTCCTGTGCTATTTGTCATTCCTTCAGCCAGAGAGTCCTGCAGGAAAGACGCAACAAGCTGATACTTAGGGGCCTTCTTAAGCCGGAGGGCTCTCCGGCTAAGTCGGCTCCATCAAAATCAGCTAAATCTTCCAAGGCCCAGGCTTCTGTGTCTAAGCCTGCGGCCTCGGCCCGACTCGTTCGAGTCGAGATCGGCTCGGCTGGAGCCGATTCTGGCTTAACAAAGCCTTCGGCACCGATGGCTATCGGTGCCGAATCTGCATCGACCACTTCGGTGTCGGCTCCGATCGGTTCCGACCCCCATGTGGCACAGGCATCGGTGTCGGCTCCGATCGGCTCCGACACCGTTACTTTGGTGGCTGTATCGGCTCCGGCTGGAGCCGATACATCGAGGCTTCCTGTCGGCTCCGATAAGTCTTCGGCTCCGACAGGATCTATAGTATCGGTTCCGATGGCTCATTCCAGGAAGAGGTCGAGGTCTCCTTCCTTGGAGCCGATACTTTCGGCCCCGGCTTCACCTCTTCTTTCGGAACGGAGCCATCGGAGCCGATCTTCAAGGTCATCCAGACTGTCAGATCATGACCTAGAGAGAGTGGTCAGTAGATTACTTAAGTCACAGGTACTGGCCCAAATGTTACATAGTCCTTCTCAACAGACGACTGTTGGTCCACACCCCGTTACAGTTCCTCCTTCAACTCTACCCCAGAGCTTGGAGTTGGAGTCTTCGGAATGGTTACTGCTACGGCTGGAGGACGGATACCCCTTCTGTTCCTTCAGCCTCTACTCTTATCTCCTCTTGAGACCTTCCTTAGAGGGATTCGGTGGTAGGGCTTCCATGGTCTCCTCCGAGGGGGTGAGTGGCATCGGACCCTTGTCCGAACCCGCTCTTCCCCTTGGAGCCTCGGCCTTGGTGAGCTCAGCTCCGACATCTGCCTCGGAGACTTCCCTTCGGTGGTCCCTGGAGTTCCTAGCTCTTGAATGGGTTCTCTCGGACCTGCCTGGGAGGGAGCATTCGAGGTGATGAAGAGTGTGCTGGCCACTGGTATCAGTCAGCAGTCTGTTCCCGTAGCTCCTCCCTCTATAGTACCTGTTGACATCTCTGCCACTTCTCTTGCTACAGGACCCAGAGATCCTCCACCTCAGGTTTCCCCATTGGGAATTTCCCCCTCTTCCGAGGATTCTCCTGATGTTTCGGGAGATCCTCCTAGGAAGAGGACTTGTAAGAGGAAACATGTAGACTCCCCCGAGTCTGTCACTTCGGATACTGACTTTGATGAGTCAGAGGGATCCCCTAGATCCCCTCTGAGGATGTCTGCTTCTCAGACATCCTAGAACTCCTTAAACAGAGGGAAACTGGCCCACCAACAATCCCTCTGAGGATGAGTCAGTGTACCTAGAGGCGTTTGGATCTCAGCCCTCCACCTCCTGGGTGTCTCCGCCTTTCGACCCCCTTATGCAGGTTATTGCACGAAAGGCGTGGGCAGCTCCTGACTCTGTAGAGCCAGTCCCTAGGAGGCCTTCAAAATTTATCACTGCCCGTGTGACAAGCAATTCCTCACTAAGGGTGTCCCGCTGATGCCATGGTGGTGGCTGTGGCCACCAAAAGGAACTTGCAGATCCTTCCGCCGTCCATCCTCCTAATAAGGACTCTAGGACCATGGATAGGTATGTAAGCGGATGTTTTCCTCAGCGACCTTTGCTATGCTCGCTGAATTACCTATGTCACTTCACCAGACTCCAGAGGGATATCCTTAAGGAGCTGGGTGAAGTAGTTCAGGATCCTACAGCTGCAGGGGCTCAAGAAAAATTGCTTCGCAGCTAGGAACCCTCAATTCCATTGCAAACTCCTCCATCCGGCTAATATCTTATGCTGCGGATGGAGCCACTAGAGCCGCAGGTACAGGTGTGGCTCTTAGACGCCAAGCCTGGATGCGGCTATGTGATTTTATGGATCCCTTTAAGGCGTCCTTCACAAATTCTCGCTTTGATGGGTCAGCTTTGTTTGGCCCTCAGGTGAAGGAAACCTTGACCAGGTGCGAACAGGATGGCAAGACTCTTTCTGCTGTTGGAGTCCGTTTTCCACCTCTTCTAGACCTTATCCCAAAGGACAGAAAGGTGGGAAAATGTGGTTCCGTAAATCCCAAGGAGTCACGCCGATTCACGTGGTCAGTTTACCCCTAGAGGCAGAGGGGTAACAACAACAGACGCCACTCTAGAGGCAGAGGGGTCCGAAAACCAGGGAAACAGAGAGCCTCTCTCTGACAAGCCCTTTCAGCATCCCTGAGATGTTGCCCGGCTGTCCCTCCTTGGAGGCAGTCGGGAAGATTATCACTGTACCCAGAAGCCTGGCATTCCCTCACTCAAGACAGATGGGTACAGTCGATCATATCCAAGGGTTACATAATTCCTTTCGAGGAAAGTCCCTTCCCTCAAATTCCCTTCCAGATGTACCACCCGGTCTAAGGGAAATTGCAGAGTTAGAAGTCTCAAAACTACTGCAAAAGAGCCATTCAGCCAGTTACAATAGACCATTCAGAGCCCGGAATCTACTCAAGGTTCTTTTGGTCCCCAAAAGACGGGAGACTGGAGACCAATATTGGATCTCAGCAGACTCAACAAGTCTGTCAGGAAGACAAGATTCGAATGGTCACTCTTCAGTCAATTCTGCCCTTCTTACAGAAGGACAACTGGATGTGCTCAATAGATCTTCAGGATGCGTACTATCACATCAAAATTCACAGACGCTCCAGGAGATTTCTCCGCCGGCTGGGGTCCAGTCATTTCCAGTTCAGAGCCCTGCCCTTTGGTCTCACTACAGCCCCAGAGTGTTCACCAAATGCATGGCAGTGGTCACGGCTCACCTGAGACGTCAAGGATTCCAGGTGTTTCCGTATCTCGACGACTGGCTCCTGTCAGCCACCACCAGGCATCAGCTTATACAAGCCAGGGATTACACAATAAACCTTTGTTCTCATTTGGGCATCTCAATCAACTTCGAAAAGTCATCCTTATCGCCCTGCCAGTCTATTACCTTCATAGGCGCAAACTTAAACACTGTTCGGATGTCAGCTACCCTTACAGATCAAAGAGTTTCAGACATTCAGAGTCATGTCAGGATCATTCTGGCCAACAAGAAAGTACAGGCCAGAATGGTTCTAAAGGTATTAGGTCTCATGGCTGCAGCCATTACTCTTCTTCCCCTGGCTCGATTCTACATGCGCCTTCTTCAGTGGATGCTGTTCACACAATGGTCATACCAGCAGCTTCCAATGCGTCACCAGATTCTGGTGACACAGACATGCAAAGAGCATCTTGCTTGGTGGATCACATCTCCTCAGGTTCACCAAGGCAGGTACTTTGTACCCCCATCCCGATAGCCACTGTCACCACGGATGCCTCCCTGATCGGGTGGGGGGGTCATTATCAGGGCAGGATGGTTCATGGGACATGGCAGCCGTTCGAGTACCATCTGCACATAAATGTCCTGGAGATGAGAGCAGTGCTTTTAACGTTGCAAGCCCTCAACGACTTTCTTCCCGTAGGGACAATTGCAGTCCACACAGACAACATGTCAGTAGTTTGGTATATCAACAAACAGGGCGGAACCAAGTCCTACCCCTTGTGTCGAGAAGCGCTCAGACTATGGCAATGGGCGATCTCCTCTCATCGGTTTCTGGTAGCAACGCATATCCCTGGGAAAACCAACATTGTAGCGGACAGATTGAGCAGAGCTATTCTCATGCCTCACGAGTGGTCTCTCAAGCAATCTATAGCGGAAGAGATTTTTCTGGAATGGGGTCGTCCATGTTGCGATCTTTTTGCTACTCCCCAAAACAGCAAATGTCCAGACTTCTTCTTCCCTCTATCAGGCCATCCCCCCAGAGACGCTCTGACCCAGGATTGGCCCCAGGGACTTCTTTATGCCTTCCCTCCATTTCCTCTGATCCCTCAGGTTATCCAGAAAGCTACCGTTTTGAGAGCCAAATTGATTCTCATTGCCCCTTACTGGCCTCGACAAGTTTGGTTCCCGTTCCTCCATCATCACCTTTTGGTGCAGCCGTGGCATCTGGACCCAGTGCCAGATCTTCTGATTCACCAATCGGGTCAGCTGCACCGGTCAATCCCTTCTCTCAACCTCACAGCATGGTTGCTCCACTTCCTTCCTTAGCCAGGCTTCCTTTGATCTCTAACCCAGTTAGAGACATCATAGTAGCTTCGCTAAAATCCTCTACCAGGAGGATTTATACAAGCAAATGGAAACGTTTCTCTTATTGGGCTAAGGCCAAGAATATTGATCCTTTTACTGCCCCTGTTCAGGCAGTCCTGGACTTCTTAGCAGAGATTTTTCATGCAGGCTCCTCTTCTTCCACAGTCAGAGTTCAATTGGCTGCTATTTCCAATTTTCATGTCGGGATAGCAAATCATAATATTATGTCCCATAGGCTCTGCAGGGCCTTCTTGAAAGGAATTTTCCTACTAAAACCTCCAATCAGGCATCCTCCTCCTCAGTGGGATCTAAATTTAGTGCTGACATCCTTGATTCTTCCCCCCTTCGAGCCAGCTGCTTCTTGTTCCCTGAAATATCTTTCTTGGAAAACTTTATTCCTAGTGGCTATTACATCGCCAGGAGGGTGTCTGAACTACATGCTCTTTCGGTACGAACCCCCTATTTGGTTTTTCACAAAGACAGAGTATCTTTGAGAACTAACCCAACCTTTTTGCCTAAGGTCGCTTCAAAGAACAATTTGAATCAATCCATTGATCTTCCCTGTATTTTTCCTAACTATTCAGATAGAGCTGAACAAAAGCTACATTATCTTGATGTCCACCGTCAACTTAGATATTATTTGGACAGAACAAAAAAATTTAGAAAATCTGATCAACTTTTTGTTTCCTATGCGGATAATAAAAAAGGCCTTCCTGTTTCTAAAGTGACTTTGTCTAGATGGCTTTCTTCGGTCATCTCTGAAATTTATCTGCTCAGGGGAAAACAGCTGTGCTCAAAACCTAAAGCACATTCAACTAGGAGCTTAGCTACTTCTACAGCTTTTCAAGCTAGACTTCCTTTAGACACTATTTGTGCAGCGGCCACTTGGGCCACTCCTCACACTTTTGTTTTCCATTACAAATTGGACTTGGCCTCCAGGGACAGAGCCAGTTTTGGCTCTACAGTTCTCAAGAGTTTGTTCCATTGAGCCACCCAGGATAGAGGTGCTAGGACGGTCCCATCAAGCGAGAATGAAGGCGAGATTGACAACTTAACATTAAGAAGTTATGTACCTACCATAACGTTCCATGTTAGTTGTCTTCTCTGCCTTCTTTCTTGACCCTCCCTCCTTCCCCTGGCCTGGACAGACCTTGTTATAAGAAACTGTTATGCTGAAGACCATTCAGACCTGGTCCTTCTTCCATCTGTAAGTTTTCTTTCTTCCTTTGGGAAGTATTTTATGCTTGGTGCTATTGCCCTTTGTCATCAAACGAGATCTGGGTACTTACCGCCTTGCATCATGGGATATGGGGCTGCCTCGAGCTGGTAAAAGTGACTCTCGAGCTTAGCAAGTGCCGAGTCGGAGCCGAGGGATCGGCTCCAAACCCATCAAGCAAGAAAGAAGGCGAGAGAAGACAACTAACATGGAACGTTATGGTAGGTACATAACTTCTTATTTTAAATGGATGAGCCCCTTATTAGAGATACTATCCTTAATTGCCACAAAAGAGCCCTTCCAGTTGTATTGACAGATATTTCCAGTAACCAGCATGAAGCAGTAGCATTTAAAAACAGGAGATAGCAACATTATGTGTGACATTCAATACCCAGCACAACAGATGAGTTCTGGTAAGGGTGCCAATGATGAATTAGAAAAACTGAGGTGTATATTTATAAATAAGCTCCCATGGATCATTCTGCTTGGCTGTTAATGATAATATAAATGACAATATGATGGTCCTTATGAAATCACTCAGCATGAAGCAGTAGCATTTAAAAACAGGAGATAGCAGCATTATGTGTGACATTCAATACCCAACACAACAGATGAGTTCTGGTAAGGGTGTCAATGATGAATTAGAAAGACTGAGGTGTATATTTATAAATAAGCTCCTGTGGATCATTCTGCTTGGCTGTTGATGATGATATAAATGACAATATGATGGTCCTTATGAAATCACTCACTGTTAACAATTCTTGTTGCATACGGGAGAAGCATGATACAATACATGTGTTTAACAATACCTCTTCATGTTAGATCACATCATAGATTCTTTAGCGAGCAGACAAGGAATAAAAAGTTAATGTGGTTCTTCAGAGTATCATACCAAATCTGTCATTTGCTACTGGTATACAGGTCAGCTGTGGTGCTAGTTAGTAAGGTAATGGTGAGTTTAGTGATGGAGAAATGATTACTGTTGTTATAAAAACTGGTGACTTGTGCTGACACTAAGCAAAACAAAGGTTAAGTCTATTCTTATTTAGAATCCTACTGCCAAAGAGACAGAATATGCAAAATTTGTAATGCTTTGGCAGACAAAGGAGTAAAGTCAAAATAAGCTAAGTACCACATTTACTGCAGACACAGTTTTGAAGACTGTATATGCTTATGTTTGCCCCCCCCCCCCCGTAACATTAGAAAGTAAATATCTTTCAAATATATTATCCCAACACAAAAATGTTCACATCATTTTCAACTGTTGGCCATAAAACCATAAAAAGTCTGATTTTAGAGGAATATTTTTTCTAAGTATGCTGTGTACAGAGCTATGTTGTATATGTTAGTTTAAATAGTTATATTTGTTCAGGGTTGCATAAGCCATCACATTTCTTAGACATGATCACAAAAACATATAATACTCAGCTGAGGTTGCACCACTGAGTAGAAACACAGTCTGTCATTGATGTGCCACACAGTATGTTGTTGTTGGACACTGAAATTTGCTGCTATAGCTAGCTGAAAGCAGAATGTGAACATAGTTTTTTTAATTTTCTTTTTCAAAGCTGCATCATAATATTGTACATTTAATAGAACATAAATATTGCAACTCTGCCAACAGCCCCTGTGCTTATCTTTAGATTTGTAATGGAACATTTAACCAATTCAGGTGAGGCTGGCTAGTTATACTCTTTGCAGTTAACAAAAAAATGTTTTATTTGATTATTTGATCCAGTTGATTACCTTGTTTATTCATATCTCTCCCTTTATGGACACAAAATTTGAGCTTTACTGTTAAGAAGTATATACTTAACCAAGTAATGCTTTGACTGAGGATGTGGCTTGATTATTGTAATGTTGCTGCTGCATATGCAGTCCATGTTGATAACTAAAAACATTGACGTGATGTTAATAATTCAAATTATTTTTAAGAAGTAATATTTTACAGTTGAGATGCCAGGTCTAGGCTCCTTGTTATAGGCAATGACTTACGTGCATTAACAGAAATAGCAAGAGATACTTTGAGATGAGATTTGGAGAAGAAATGTGAGGACTGAGGAAGAATGAGGCCATGAGGAGAGTATATAATGTGTGAGTTAAGATACAGAGTAAAAAAGTGCAAGTCAGAATGGATGAAAGAGAGGTAATAAAATACTGTGAGAAATACATTAACGGTCCCCAGTATTCAGCAAGCAGCCACGCAGGAATTAGTTATTCCTGCACGGCAGGGACCATTCCTGATCAGCACAGCAGCGCGCCATGCATATTTATGAAGGCGTGCTGCCATGCTCTAAAATGGACATGGTTACGTGTACGACCACAAGGGGTATGTCTGATAGCAGAGCTCTCACAATACACATGCCCCCTGCACTCCAGAGTTGCCTTTTGGCAATTAAAAACATGTAAAAATGCTCGTAACACCCTCAACCCATCAGGAAAATAAAAAATATGTCATCAAAGGCAAAAGGGACAATCGTCCCTACCGAGCATACCTCTCAAGTGTACAGATTTTCACAGAATGCCCAGATGTTTGCCTCATATTTTTGGTGTGTTTCCCCTAAAATGTGTACCTTTCTGGCAAATAGGTGAGGACTGAATTTATTAAATAATGACAAAACATTTGAGACTCCACACATCTGGCAGAAAATTCATGCTAATGTAAAGCCTATTATTCTATCAACTTTTTTAAGTTTGTAAGAGCAATATTTAAAATCTGCCCCTATTTGTTCCCCCATCATTGTAGGCTTTGTCAAGATATTTTGCTCTAAGAGATTGAGAGGTATGCTACCAATCCAAAAGTTATTAGGATAACACAGGTAGCATAAGCACATAGCACACACCTCTCAACCTGTCAGAGTAAGGACTCTGGGCAAAGCCAAAAGGGACAATTGTCCCACAAAGCAGAAAGTTGATAAAATAACAGGTTTAGCATTAGCAGGGATAGTCTGAAGGGTATAGATAAAATAACACAACAAAACTTTATTTTTATAAATGCGATAAAGTTTATTGTAGTTGCATGGGTGTGCCTGATACTTAGCTATGCTTAGTCCAGCTTAAACAGCACAAGAAGTTAAATAGCAAGAGACATCCAGCCTAAGCAGTATTGCAATAGTGTAGTGGTTAGAGCGTACACTTTATGAGCAGCCATTCCTGGTGCAATCCCCACTGTAACTAATTCACATTTTACATGTGAAAGCAGTACCTAAACGTTTTTTTTAGTATTACCTACTAAATAACATATATTTGTTAACCAGAGTACTGCATTAGGTCCAGATGTGAGGTGTCAGTTTAATAAAGTAGTGAAATCCCTAGTTGTTTGTTAATAGAGGCTGTGTGTCTGAGCACATGTCCCAGGCCATCATAGTTTAGCCAAAGCCAGTATAGCATTTCAGTGAGACTGAATTGTTTGTGGTCATTGGCTGACTGGGGTTACTTGGACTATACCTTGGAGTAAGCACCTCACTGGTTCTTTCAAGCTTTTTTTAAAGTTGTTTCAGGTTTTAACTTTGTTACTTAAGAAGTTAACTTGTGACTGTTTCTGCCATTTCACACTGAGCTAATCAGAGGAAGTTGGAGGAAGGGCTCTGACTTAACTAATCTGTGATATATAACATTAAGTATCCTGTTTTTTGCTTATTTCTGAGTTATTTATATCACTTTTATTTTACTCACTGTGTGTGAGGTATTAAGTAGAATGTTCTACAATTGTTAAGCATCTGGTTAGATTTGTTTGTTCTGATTTCCTGCTAGGAGTGTATCATATAACTTGTTTGCATTTAAAAGCATTCTCTAGAGTCTCCTTGATCCTTTATCTGTTTAAACACTTCTGCAGTTTTTTCTACCTAAGTAGTGTTGGTAGTGTAGCATTGTCCATATTCAGGCTTGTGTTTTGGGCCTAGTTGTTTGTTAGTAGAGGCTGTGTGTCTGAGCACATGTCCCAGGCCATCATAGCTTAGCCAAAGCCAGTATAGCATTTCAGTGAGACTGAATTGTTTGTGGTCATTGGCTGACTGGGGTTGCCTGGACTATACCTTGGAGTAAGCACCTCATTGGTTCTTTCAAGCTTTTTTTTAAAGTTGTTTCAGGTTTCAACTTTGTTACTTAAGAAGTTAACTTGTGACTGTTTCTGTCATTTCACACTGAGCTAATTGGAGGAAATTGGAGGAAGGGCTCTGAGCTAACTAATCTGTGATATATAACATTAAGTATCCTGTTTTTTGCTTATTTCTGAGTTATTTATAGCACTTTTATTTTACTCACTGTGTGTGAGGTATTAAGTAGAATGTTCTACAATTGTTAAGCATCTGGTTAGGTTTGTTTGTTCTGATTTCCTGCTAGGAGTGTATCATATAACTTGTTTGCATTTAAAAGCATTCTCTAGAGTCTCCTTGATCCTTTATCTGTTTAAACACTTCTGCAGTTTTTTCTACCTAAGTAGTGTTGGTAGTGTAGCATTGTCCATATTCAGGATTGTGTTTTGGGCCTAGTTGTTTGTTAGTAGAGGCTGTGTGTCTGAGCACATGTCCCAGGCCATCATAGCATAGCCAAAGCCAGTATAGCATTTCAGTGAGAGTGAATTGTTTGTGGTCATTGGCTGACTGGGGTTGCCTGGGATATGCCTTGGAGTAAGCATCTCATTGGGTCTTTCAAGCTTTTTTTAAGTTCATACGTTCATAGGTTCATAGGTAGGTACTAGGCTATTGGGCCTAGGGCCTATGTAAGCCTAGCCAAAAGGTACCCTGGATTTCGCCACCCAAGAAAATAATTTTCCTGTGCCACTGTCGAGCAGAGCCACAGAAGTGATCCCCGGGGTGAATTTCCTATCTCTCATCCAATCATCAAGATTTTTCTTGAAGAGTGCTAATGAGGAGCTTTGTTTACTATAGATAGGTAGTTTGTTCCAGAATATGGGAAGTCTCTGGGACAGGAATCTATCCCTCCAGCATGTTCTGTTTATTGTGGTGACAAGGTTTAGGTCCCTAGAGCATGTAGCTTGTAGGGATTAGGATTTCTTTAAGTGGAGCATGTCTAAAAGCTCTGGGTTTGACATAGCTTTGTGTGTTAGGCAGATATCGCCTCTGAGTAGGCGATATGTGATGGAGTAAAGCTGCAGTTTTTTTAGATGGTCTGCATAGGGCATCTGTTTGAGGCTGGTAATCCTCTTTGTGAGGTATTTCTGCGGACTTTCCGGTTGTTGTAGATGTCTTGTGAGGTACATACCAAAAGGGGCATTGTACTCTATAATGGGTCTAATGAGTGATGAGTAGAGGGGAACAATGACCTCTTTTTTCATGGATGAGAAACCTTTTATGATGAGGTGTGCCACATAGAAGGATTTCCTGACTACTGTGGCAATGTGATTATCAAAGGAGAGACTAATGTCCACCTGTGTCCCAAGGTATCTTATCACACTTTATGTGTTAAGTAGACTACCACCTATGTGGTAGTTCATGGGTACAGAGTTTTTACCAAAAGGGATGACAATGCACTTTTTGGCATTGAGCTTGTGGCCAAGGCTTTGACACCAGGCATCTGTCTCAGTGAGGCCCTTTTGTAGGATGTCCACATCTTTTGGAGTTTTGATTATGGCTCCTAGTTTGCAGTCATCTGCAAACTTCATTAGCCAAAGACCTTCTGTGTTAGCCTGTACTTCAGAAAAGTAGATGCCAAACAGGAGTGGACCCAGGACTGAACCCTGTGGTACTCCACTTGTCACTGGTCTGAAGTTGGATTTGGAGTCTGCTACTTTCACAGTGTGGGTTATGTCAGTGAGCCATTTGGCAACCCATCTTGTGACATAAGGATTTATACCTAGTTTAGTGAGTTTATCTATAATTCCAGAGTGGGGGATGGTGTCGAAAGCCTTGGCAAGATCTAGATAGGCTGTGTGAACCACCTTACCCTCATCTATGGCTTTGATGACTGCTTCAAAGAAGTCTGTCAGGTTTAGGAGACATGATCTGCCTTTTACAAACCCGAACTGGGTGGGATCCTGAGTTTGGAAATTACCAATGTCATTGTTTATAAGTTCCATGATGATATGTTCCATAGCCTTGCAGACCAGGCTTGTTAGGCTAATGGGGCGGTAGTTTCTGGGGTCTGTGGTGGCTCCTCCTTTGTGGAGTGGGATAACCGTCACTGTGCACCATTCAGTGGGCACATAGCCTGAGGTTAGGCTATGATTGAACATGGTACTTCGGTGGGGTGCCAGTTCGTTCTGTAGTTCATGTAGAACACAGCCTGGGATGTTGTCAGGTCCCATGGATGCTGTGTTCTTGGCTTTGGATAGTGTGTTTTTTACCTGTGCAGCCATGATTACAGGAACTTTGCATTCTTCTGGTATAGAGATGGGCCTTTTAGGAGATGACAGGGGGGTAAAGTTAGCACTGAACCTATCTGCCAGGATGTTGGCAATATCAGTTGGTTCTGTATATTTAGTGTCAATGTGCTGTAACTCAGAGCAGATCTGAGTCTTGCCATTGAGATTCTTGAAATAGCTATAGAATGCATTGTGGTTGTCTTTAGAATCAGTGGCAATTTTGTTTTCGTGACTAGCTTTGGAGGATTTTATGAGGGATCTCAGCTTCTTACTGAGGCTGACCATGGAGTTCCTCCAATTATGGGATTTTACTCTTTTTTTACAACAGTTTCTTTATTCTGTTGTAGAGTTTGTTTATGGCAGGGGACCACCAGATTGGCTTCCTTTTTTTGGAGGATAGCATCTTGGTTTTGTTATGGATTGCACAATCCATGCACTTGTGTAAGTGCTTATAAAGTGCATTTGTGTAAGATTCAGCAGTCGTACCTTTATTGTCCATAAGCATGGGTGTCGTGAAGTTTGCCACTTCTGACTTAAGAAGTGTGAAGTTGGCTTTGGAGAAATTTTTTACTGTGGTTTCCCTAATGGGGGTGGGGGAGGGATGTGGATGTCTAGGGTGATTAGCTTGTGGTCGGATCTGACCAATGAGGAATTGACCCCTGGTGTGGAGCACCGGTTGCCCATGTTGATAATAACCAGGTCTAGGATATTGCTGCCCCTGGTTGGGGTGTGGATAAGTTGATCCAAGGCATTGAAATTTATGAATTCCAGAAAACCTTCAGAAAATGTATATTAAAACAAATCCTGTCAGTCATGCAACTCTCCAAGTATATGACAGCAACATTCAAAACATGTCCCTATTTGTACCCCCTTGTTGTCAAGCTTTGTCCAGAGTGTGTGCATTAAGAGGTTGAGAAGTATGTGCATAATATTAACTGGAATCTGGGAATATGTGTAGAAACAGTCAGGTAGTGTTAACAAACATTCCCTCCATGGGTCTGTTAGATAAGAAAACTGTGCCGGTCAATAAAGATTTAAATCCCGGACTGGAAGTGTTTACTCTTGTATAGTATGGCCTGACATGTAGCGTTAAGTAACATGTGATATCAGAATAGTACCGTTGTGTCAACCACTGTTTCTCATACTGTGCTACATAAAAATATGTGTAGGAATGTCTGTGTAAGACTGTTGTAATTACAAGGTCAGATTGTACAACCAAGAGAGACTTAGACAGAAAACACTGAAGAGGTAGACAGCAATATAGCACACTCTACTGTGACTTAAATTGTATTTTTAGCAGACACAGCCATGGTTCGAATCCTGGGAGTGGTAGTAAGCTGTATGCATAAACATACCTCTCAACTGTACAGATTTTTCAGAATGTCCAGATAATTGGCTCAGATTTTGTGCCTGTTCCTCTGTCCCCCTGGCAAATCAGTGGGATGATCTTAGAATTGTAGTCATGAAATAATGATATACATTTAATTTTCAGACCTCAAAACCTTCAAAAAATGTATATTAAAGCAAATCCTGTCACTCATGCACCTCTCCAAGTTTATGACAGTTATATTCAAAACATGTCCCTATTTGTACCCCCATGTTGTCAAGCTTTGTCCAGAGTGTGTGCATTAAAATATTGAGAGGTATGTGCATAATATTAACTTTGAATCCGGGAATATGTGTAGAAACAGTCAGGTAGTGTTAATAAACATTCCCTCCACAGGTCTACCAGGTAAGCGATGTAAGAATTTAGCTATAAGACAGTTGAAGTATACACTGTGTACAAACATACTACTGCCCAAACCAAGGCCATAGGGTATTGTAATAATACCTGTACCTTAATGATTAGAGCAATGATCATTAAAGCTGTGAGTACTACAAGGATATATAAGTTGTTAAGTGACATCTCTCCTCCCCCCACCATATCTGCAACAATAATCTAAATACACAAACCAATGAGTATGTTTATACCAAATCTACATTTGGGACATATGACCTATTGTTCAATAAATATTGAAATGTGTTTCTATTAATGTTCCATGTTGAAATGCTATCATTGGTGGCCTGTTGCTATCAGTGCAACCTGCATGCCATTGTAATGGCCACTCTGGTTCCATATATGCATGTGTTCTGTTTGCTATGGAACTGTTCCAAATCTGGTGTTTTGGGTTAATGAGAATATCTATGCATGTTGTTATAACTAATCCTGGATTGTGCTGACTATTACTAACCCACATAGCACGTATGGGAAGGCCATTCCCAGTGGACCCACATCTCCTACCTCACCTGGCCATGGCACTGGGCCCCAGCATGCCTGGGACTCACCCCGGGACCTCCTTGTCTACTGGTCCTGCACCACCTCTGGGTGGAACCACCTGAGGGGATGGGGCTCGTCCGCCCCAGGAGTGGGCGCAGACAGGATCCAGTCACCCAAAGTCAGGTCCAGGGATTGGTGTGTAGTGAGCTCCAAAAGGAGTTTGGAGATCTGCTACACCAGCTTGAGGGCCACATGTCACATTTAGAGGGTCAGCATGCCCCTCCTGCTCAGCCCCCAGCACAGCCACCTTCGGGGTCGTGAAGGCGCTGTGGTGACTGTCCATGGGTGAGGACCTCAGTCTCAATGTTTCCATTTGGGGGCTCATGGGGTTCCAATTTCTAAACATCCTTCCCCATCCAAGGTGTGACCCCCACGTGTCATATATCACCCCTGTATGCTGTCTTGTCTGTCTTCCTTCCCAACGTACCACCCCAAATACACCTACTATCCTTCCCCAACATCCCACTCTCACCTTAAAAAAAAAAAAAGGCAATCAGTTCCCAAAAACAAATTTTGCCCCATACATAACTGTCCATTTTGCACATGTGTCCTCTGGACCCATGTAATCTGGTCTAATTGGATTCACAACACATTATTGCTGTCCTCATCCCTCTCTCAGGGGTTTGAGTGTCCAAATCTACCTCCAAATTCAATACATATGCACAGGTGCTGCTGTAGAAGAAATGGACAGCTATGGACCTTCCCTACACCCGTCCTGCACATCCCTAGCTACTTTCCCTATTGTTTTTCCCTCTGCATGCCCCCTTTCTCACCACTTTCCTGTCACCCCTTTTTTCTTTTCTTTTAAAGAAATTAGCAGGAGTAAGCACTTTTAAGCAGTAGTAAGCACTGTCAGTCTAACTGTCTGTAAGAGTATTTAACTGGAAGTTACCATTGCTTACTGTTGCGCAAACCCATGTAAACCTGCTTACAACCACTTAAAGTGCCTTAATCTCTCGGTGTCCAACAGCCCTTGTTCTGCCGATAACAAAATAATCAGCCAGTGCAAGGCCTGAACCCAGGACACTGGGCATCATAGCCACAGTGATTTACTTATAAGCCATTTGAACTGTACATAAATATGACATATCATGCAGCACAGTCATTCAACAGTAGGAAAAATGTATTTATATATGTAGATGTATGTATGTATGTATGTGTATATATATATATATATATATATATATATATATATATATATATATATATGTATATATATATATAGACATATATATATATATATATATATATATATATATATATATATATATATATATATAAATATATGTATTGCATTTGCACATTGGATCCACACTCTGAACCTCTCACTGCTGCAAAGCATCTGACCAAAGGCACTGTTAATGGCGGTGAAGGGGCCCAAAATAGGGATCTTTTGTAATTATTGCCATTATCCCTTCCTCCACAGCTGAACTGATCTGCCTTGCAACACAATAACCAGCATTTGCAAGTTGTGAACCCAGGACCCTGTGCAACATAGCCACAACAAGTTAACAGTAAGCCATCTCAGCTGTAAGATGTCAGGATGATTTCTCTCACATATCATGCAGAACAGTCAGTCTACTATAGGGAATGTACAATGTGGAAGCAGTAAACATTCCAATGCTACATATATACACACACACACACACACACACATATATATATATATATATATATAATATATATATATATATATATATATATATATATATATATATATATATATATATATGTGTGTGTGTGATATATATATATATGTGTGTGTGTTTGTGTGTGTGTGTGTGTGTGTGTGTGTGTGTGTGTGTGTGTGTTTATGTATACACATACATACACATATATAAATATATAACCACTTATAGATATTTATTTATTTATTTATTTATTGACATTTGTTGACCGGGTTAGTCCAACTGGGATTTTGTCCCATTTTCAGTGGAGACCCGAGGAGAAAAGCTCCAGATAGTACAATAAAAAAACACTACAGTAGTATACAAGCACAGCAAACAATAGAAATAAAACTAGTCATTACAGTAATAAAACAATAAAGAAAACAACATTAACAATAGTTAAATGACAGCACAAGGTTTTTTTTTTTTTTTTTTTTTTGATGCTATGTAACTGAACTAGTGGGGATAGAGTTCAGAAGTATGAGAAGGATAGATGGAGTGATTCCAATGTGGGGGATTATGTAGGGTCATAGCAGGGGCAAATTCTGGAATTGAGCAAATGAGTCTTTAGTTTTCTTTTAAATAGTGGGGTGAGAGAGATTGAGTGAATGTCAAGGGGTAGTTTGTTCCAGGCTTGGGCCACAGAGTGTTTGTAGAGTAGCTTACCTACTGACTTATTTGGGTGGTAAATATCAAGCAGTTGTTGATTAGAGGTGCGGAGGGGTCGAGATGGGGTGTAGACAGAGACAAGGAGAGATAAGGATGGACAGTAGGATGGTTTAAAGAGCATAGAGTGCAACATGTGAAATTGATAGAGATGTAGTAGTTGTGGGAGTTCTAGCCATTGTAGAGACTTCAAAGCAATACAGTGGTGTGTGTTTGGAGAGTTGGTGATGAATCTGGCTATTTTGTGGTAGGATTGTTGGAGTTTATTCAGGGTAGTTTTTTGGATATTTGTGAGAACTGGAGCAGCATAGAGGAGTGAGGGGAGGAGGAGTGCTTGTCCTAGGGTGAGTCTAGCTTCGGGACTGAGATATTTTTTGTTTCGGTATAATAGACCTAATTTCTGATGTGTTTTCTTTATACATTGCTGTGTGTATTGATTGAATTTTAATTCATCGTCGATAATGACTCCAAGGAGTTTTGTGTGGGTGTCAGGTAGGATAGCTGTGTTATTGCAAGACTTAAATGGCAAAGGAGGATTTATGATGATTAAGAGAGTGGGGTAGGAAGAGTAAGAGTTTGGTTTTAGTAGGATTGAGAATCAGTAAGTTCTCTGAAAACCATTGTTCAGTGGAAAGTAGAGCTGTTTGGGTTAGGGAGTGTAGGTCGGAGATGTTGTTGGCTGTAGAAATGATTGTGGAGTCATCTGCATATTGTATAAGTGAGGACTGATGGCATGAGGTGAAAAGGTCATTGGTGAAGATGTTGAATAAGAGGGGACCCAAGATGGAACCTTGTGGAACACCAGTAGAGAGAGGTAAGAAAGGAGAAGGGGAAGAGAGCCATTTAACTGATTGTTTGCGTTCAGACAGATAGCTAGCAAACCAGTTGAGGGTGGAGGTGGAGAGGTGAAAGTTAGTGAGTTTAGATAGTAGTAGTGGATGAGACACTGTATCAAAAGCTTTGGAGAGGTCAAGAAAGAGACAGGAAGTAAGTTTATTGTTGTCCAGAGATTCTGCAATGGTGTGAGTGAAGGAGAGTAGAGCAGTCAGGAATGCATGGATCATGCAATCCCAAACAAAACCAAGACCCAATCCTCCAAAGGCAGGCATCCTGTCTGGTGGACCCCAGCCATAAACAAACAATACAATAGAAGGAGGAAGCTACTACATGATAGAGCAAAATTCCAAAAAGGGAAGGCATCTCTGATCAGTATTAGCAAAAAACTACGGGCACTCATAAAATCGTCTAAGGCCAGCTTCGAGAGAAAAATTGCACAGGACACTAAGAATAATCACAAGGCTTTCTTTAGTTATGTTAGGAACCTGGGTGGGAATTCCCAGATATGCTCAGAATTTGTCCAAAATGACAAAAAATACACCGAACCTACAGACATTGCCAACATCCTAGCTGACAGGTTCAGCGCAAACTTCTCACCGCCTTCCCCACCAAAAGGGCAAATATCTATCCCAGCAGAGTGCTGCCCCCCTGACATCTCAGATGCTCAGGTAAGATCCGCCCTCTCCAAAGCAAAAAACACAGCATCAATGGGACCAGACGGTGTCCCGGGCTGCGTCCTACATGAACTCCAAGAAGAACTAAACCCAAACATAAAACTACTGTTCAATCTTAGCCTTACTACAGGATATGTACCCAAAGAGTGGCATACAGCAACAGTGGTCCCTCTCCACAAAGGTGTTGCCTCAACGGATACTGGAAACTATCGCCCCATAAGCCTGACTAGCTTGGTCTGCAAAGCTATGGAAGGGATCATCATGGACCTCATAAATAAAGATATTGGGGACCTACAGACACTGGATCCTACCCAGTTCGGCTTTGTTAAGGGCAGATCCTGCTTCTTAAACCTGGTTGATTTCTTTGAAACAGTCACCAAGGCCATTGACGAGGGGAACGTGGTCCACACAGCCTACCTGGACCTCGCAAAAGCCTTCAATACAATACCCCACTCGGGCATTATAGATAAGCTCACCAGCTTAAATATAAACCCCTATGTCACTAGATGGGCTGCAAACTGGCTCAAGGACAGAACCCACATCGTTAGAATTGCTGGAGCCATGTCAGACTCCAAACCAGTTACAAGTGGCATCCCACAAGGCTCAGTCCTGGGACCTCTCTTGTTTGGTATATATTTCTCGGAGGTACAGGCCGACATGGAAGGACTGTGGCTGACCAAGTTCGCAGATGACTGCAAACTGGGCACCATAATCGACTCTCCAGCCAACACAAGCATCCTACAAAAAGGCCTCATAGAAACAGACAACTGGTGCCAGAGCCATGGCCTCAAGCTAAATGCCAAAAAGTGTATAGTCATCCCCTTCAGCAAAAACAAAGTGCCCACAAATTACCACATAGATGGTAATCCATTAAGTACAGAAGAAGTAATTAGGGACCTGGGGACCCAAATTGATAGCAATCTCTCATTCGACAACCACGTGGCCAAAGTGGTTAGAAAAACATTTTATATAGCCCACCTAATCATGAAAGGATTCACATCTAGATCAGGGGAGGTCATCGTGCCTCTTTACTCATCCCTCATCAGGCCCATAATTGAGTACAATGCCCCTTTTGGGATGTACCTTACCAGACACCTGCAGCAACTGGAAAGACACCAAAAGTACCTCACCAAGAGGATCAAAGGGCTCAAACAGATGCCATATGCTGCCCGGTTAAAGAAACTCCAGCTCTACTCAGTGGCATACTGTCTGCTCAGAGGCGATCTGTGCCTGACGTATAAAGCCATGGCCAGCCCAGAATTAATGGACATGCTGCACATCAGAAAATCCAAATCCCATCGAGCTACATGCTCGAGAGACTTGCTCCTCATCACTGAAATAAATAGGACATGCTGGAGGGACAGATTCATAACCCAGAGGCTCCCTTCTCTCTGGAATAAAATCCCTGTCCAGGTTAGGCAGAGTCCCTCATTGACTCTCTTCAAGAGGAATCTTGATGAGTGGATGGGAGATCATAGATTTACTCCGGGTATCACTTCTGTGTCACTGTTAGACAGAGGCACAGTATACTAACCTCAAAAAAGGGCATAGCAAAATTCATTTTAAAATGGGTGGTGAAAGCCAAACATACTCTGGCTAGGTTTGTAAATGCCTTAGGGCAGATAGCCTAGTATGAACCTATGAACCTAAGTAGTTGTGCTGTGACAGGGGCGAAAGCCATGTTGGGTAGGGGTGAGTAAGTTTTGATTGAGAAGGTGATCCATAAGTTGAGTGTGGATGCATTTTTCTAGTAGCTTAGATAGTGGGGACAGAATGGCAATGGGTCGGTAGTTTGAAGGGTCAGTGGAGTTACCTCCTTTGTGGAGAGGGATAGTGTAGAGGGATTTCCAAAGGGTAGGAACAGTAGATTCTTGCATAGGTCTATTTATTAATATTGTTACTAGGTAGGCGAGAGAGTCAGCTGCGAGTTTAAGGAAGGTCGGAGGTAATTTATCAGTGGAGGGGAGCATGGTTTGAGTTTGAGCAGTAGAGATTTGATGTAGGAAATGGGCACAGGCTTGAAGTAAAAGGATGAGGTGTTGGGGGTGGGTGAGGGGACATGTACTGAGGGAGAGGTAGGTTGAGAGGGTAGGAGATTTTGTATGGAGGAGATAAAATGTGAATTAAGTAGGGTAGCTGTTTCCACAGGAGTTGTGTTTGGGTAGGGTGAGGGGTTAGAGGGATTACCAGGGTAGAGGATGCTGTTGAGTGTTGTCCAGAATTTATGAGGGTTTGAGTTATATTTGTTCTGGCCTGAGCTATAGAATGACTTCTTGTCTATTATTACCTGTTTTTTAGCAAGATTGCGTAGTTGTTTGTATTTGAGTAGAAGAGATGTTTGTTTAGATTTGCTCCAGGCTTTCCAGAAGCTGTCTCTTTGTTTCATGATGGACTTAATTTATTTTGAAAGCCAGGGAGCATGATTGTATTTCACTCAAATCTTCCTAGAGAGAGCTAGGGAGTCCAGAGTATTTAGGAAAATGTTGTTAAAAGTGTTAACAGAATCATTTAGAGGGAGTTGTTTAAGGATGGACCAGTCAATGTTTTGTAGTATAGAGTTAAACTGTAAAGGATTAAACGTAGATAGTTTTCTGCAGTCTTTGAAAAGGTGGGGTTTAAGTGTGTGAGAGTTGTATCTTAGAATGGAGGTAGGGAGATGGTCACTAAGTGAGTCTGATAAGGTTGTGGGCTGGTGGTAGTGATGTGGGGTGTTGGTGAGAATCCAGTCTGTTATAGAGCTGGAGGCTGAGGCTTTGTGGAAGCAAGTTGGGGTGGAAATGAGTTGGTGGAAACCATGAAGGTGAATGCTATGTAAGGGAAAGTCAGTAGATAGTTTTGCCCAGTCTATATTGACGTCACCAAGAATGAGTGTTTCATAGGATATGTTGAGGGTGAACCAGGATAAGATGTTTTCCAGTATGGGTATATTGTTGCCAGGAGGAATATAAATTAAAGCTACAGCTAGTTTTTTGTGTGCGTTCAGATGGATATTTAGGATGAGAAGTTCAGCAGCGTGGAAGCTGGGAATAGATGTGGGGTAAGGTGATAGGTTAAGGGTGTTAGAGTAGAGGATGGCTACACCACCACCTTTCTTTGAAGGTCTGTCAGAGCGGTAGATGTTATAGCCAGGAGGGAGAATTTCACTGTTACAGATATGTGGCTTGAGCCATGTTTCAGATAGGGACAGGATGTGAGGGGGTTTGAAAGCAATCCATGAGTGTAGCTCAGTAGTTTTATTGGCTAAGCTTTGAATATTCAGTGAATAGAAGGTTAGGTGTTTACATGGAGGTGAGTTATGACATAGGGGTTGTGTGTTTGGTAAGTTTTTGGAAGAGACTTCTGAGAAGGGGGTAGATAAGGGAGATGTGGGGGATGGGGAGAGGGGAGGTGTAGAGGGGCCTGGGTTTGGGTGGATGTCCCCAGAGGAGAGTAGGTCTTTTGTGAGAAGAGTAATAGATGTGAAAGGTTGATAGTATTTGGGCGGTTTAGGTATAATCATATTAGATGGTTTGAGAATGTGTAGTATGTGTCTTTTATATAGAGTTGAGGTAGAAGTGTTAAATAGGTTTGGAGAAATGGTGAAGGAAGAAGGAGTAGGAAAGCTGTAGATTGAGTGAGAAGTTGGAGAACAGAGGAATGGATATGTGAGGTGGTAGTGATAGGAGGTCGAAATATAGAGTAGAGTGAGTAGTGTTGCAGATATAATTAGATGCAGCATGATGAGTAGTTTGGATTGGGTGTGAAGAGAGGAAGTTTGGAAAGGAAGTTAGTTTGGATTGGGTGTGGGGAGAGGAAGTTAGGAGTGGAATGTGGGAGTGGGGATAAGCAGGAAGTGGAATAGTAGTGGGTGGCTTGACAGGAAGGGGAGGGATGGTTAAGTATAAAGGAAACTATTCTGGGGGTGGGTGGGAATGGGGGTAGGGTAGAGGAGTGAAGTGAGCCTGAGTGTAGCGAGGGCGAACGGAGCGGGGCTGCACCAGCAAGGAAGAACCCAGAAGAAAACAATCAGTGAGAAGAGGTGAGAGGGTGAGAAAAGAGAGTGTAGGGATTTAGATATAAGCAGAGGTAGTGGGCCAGAGATTAGGGTAGCAGGGGGTTAGAAGCACAGTACAACTATAGAACCTTAAGGGAGAGCAAGGTAGGGCAAGGAGAGAGGGGGAGCCTAGGTATGTATAAAAACAATATATATAGAGGGTGCACAGCATATCAAACAGCCGTTATTCCTACAGTTGCCACCTTTTAAAAGGGCCAGTGTTTTATTATTTCCTACAAATGAGAATTATTGCATGAAACATATACCCACACACAATGCAAAGGACATGACACCACACACAAGTTTGCATAAACAAAAATGTTTATTTGTGTACTATTTAGTTGTTTATACCATTTCTTATACCAGTTAGCTGTTTGAAATACATAATAACTGATTAATGCAACTCTCAAACAAAACATATGATACAGTAATCTGAAAAAACATAACATACTTTGCTGTCCAGGCTAAGGCTTTCAAATAGTACAACAGTAAAAAAAACACTTGCCTTGAAGATAAGAACCAATCAGCACTTAATTACAAATGTAGTTCAGCAGCCTCCAATTACACTCTGTACTCAACCCCTGGGGGGAAAAGTATTAGTTGACACAATGTAAATGTATCTGTTACATAACAAGGCTTAACTTAAAACGTCACTATCACACTGACAAACAGAACTGTGTGTAAGACAGTAAGCTCTAGCTCACCACTGTTCCAATGGTGAAATGTATGAAAATGTACACCCATATACCTTAATGTTTCTTACTACTGATATCCCTCACATGTTGTAACAGCTTAGGTTAAAAACATTTAATACCCCTCTCCCATAAAATGTCTTACAAGGGCATATAACAGTGTTCACTAACACTCACCTCTGGACTGTACAAGGTCACACGCATTTTGTCCAACTGTAACCCTCATATATATACACCCTACCCCACAATTTGTGTGGGAGTCCACAACATCACTGAAATGATAGCAGGAATGCCAGCACTAAATAATGATAGGCCATTACCTAACAACCTCTTACTGCATGACATCCGGACAAAGCCTGGTATATAGGTGGAGGACAGAGGCTGAAACACAGGGCCATATATGAAATATTGCTGTTATACACTGTGAAAGTTGGCGGTGTTACAGGATTGGTTGCAACATACCCTTACTCAGGAATATGACGTCAGAAACACAAATGGATGTTGCTATGTACTGATAGCAATCAATGGAGAGAATGACACTGATATGTCAGAGACAAGATCTGTGTAGTGAACAGACAAAACATAACAGCCAATCCTCTGGCCATCATGTGGATAGGCCCACTGTTGAGAGCTATGCAGACAGACTGCATTTCATGCAAAACTAGCATGTACAAACAAACCCTGTAAAACTAGCAGTATTCAATGCATATAACAGCAATACTCACACACTGTCCCTAGGTCTGGAACCTTATACAAACATGTAGTTGGCCTGTGTCCACAAGTCTTGTTGTAAGAGGTATTGCTACCTGCTGTCTGTAACACTGCTGCCCACAAACAGGAAGGATGTCTTCCATGCAGGAAAGGTAAAGGGACAACGCCCACATGATGTAGTCATTTATAGCAGTGGGTTGCTATGACAATTGCTTTTGGAAGTACTATACAGCTGGCTGCATGCAGTTAGCAAGTGGGGAACAGCAATTGGTGCAGAGCCATCACCTGATCATGAGCATCACCTACAAAACCCATGCTGCAACCTATTCAAACAAGCTCAGTCCCTGTAGTGAAGAGAGAGAGAGCGAGATAGATAGAGAGAGAGAGAGAGAGAGAGAGGAGAACCCCCTCCCAAATAATGCTAAACAAAATACTACAAAAAACAAACAAGGAAGGCATCCAAGTGGGACACAGAAGAGAGCACAATAATAAAACAGGTATGTGAAACATGTCAGCATGTAATTGAATGTAGTACTTGGTCTGTAGTAATGGGATAGATGATGTTGAAAGATTTATATGTGCCATCAAGACTTGCTGTAATAATGTCCTGCTGAACAAATACTATGGACACAGCATCTGGCCCTATGGGCAGTGGGCCATACCTGTCGACTGTGAAGATCAGAACAGAATGACAAGATTTAACGCATCATAGTGTTTATTCTGTTCCTCCAAACATGTGTATTAGTCTGGCAAATAGCTGAAGGTGGAAGTAATAAAGTCATGATAGACACATGAGTTTCAGACCCCACCACCTTAAGAACAGTTATGATAATGTGAAATGTATCATCCACAAACTTCATAGGTTTGTAATAGGCATATCTACGATCTGTCCCTATATATCCCCCACTAATGTTAGGCTGTGTCCACATGTGACGCTCTGTTTCATAGCAAAGCAAAACAGTGTTCAGAGTGTGGATCCGATGTCTGAATGCACTATATATATATATATATATATATATATATATATATATATATATATATAGATGTGTATGCCTACATATATACAAAGCCTGTCACAAGTGTTGTCCCACAGGGCTCAGTCCTGGGTCCACTCTTGTTCGGCATCTACTTTTCTAAAGTACAAGCAAACACAGGAGGGTTATGGCTGACAAAGTTTGCAGATGACTGCAAACTGGGCGCCATAGTCGAAAACACATCTGACACAGATATCCTTCAGAAGGGCCTCACAGAAACGGATAACTGGTGCCAGAGCCATGGCCTAAAGTTAAATGCCAAGAAATGCATAGTCATACCCTTCAGGAAAAACAAGGTTACCCCTAGCTACCATATAGGTGGCAATCCACTGAGCACAGAAGAAGTCATCAGGGATCTGGGGACCCAGGTTGACAGTAGCTTTTCGTTTGACACTCATGTTGCTAAAGTAGTTAGGAAAACCTTCTACATTGCCCACCTGATCATGAAGGGATTCACATCTAGATCAAGGGAGGTCATCGTCCCCTGTACTCATCACTCATAAGACCTATGATTGAGTACAATGCCCCATTCGGAATGTATCTGACCCGACACCTGCAGCAGCTGGAAAGGCCCCAAAAGTTCCTCACCAAAAGGATAAAGGGTCTCAAAAATATGTCTTATGCTGCCCGACTGAAAGAACTCCAGCTCTATTCAGTCTCATACCACTTGCTCAGAGGTGACCTGTGCCTGACATATAAGGCCATGTCAAACCCTGATTTGATGAATATGCTTCACCTCAAAAAATCTAGATCCCTCAGAACCACAAGGGTGGGAGACTTAAACCTTGACATGGTTATTAATAGAACGTGCTGGAGGGACAGATTCATCACCCAGAGACTCCCTATGCTGTGGAACAAAATCCCGGTACATGTGAAGCAGAGCACCTCGCTGGCCTTGTTCAAGAGGAGTCTTGACCAATGGATGGGGGATCGCAGATATACCCCAGGGATTACTTCAGTGTCACTGCTTGACAGAGGCACAGAAAAATAATGGGCATAGTTTTATTCAAACTAAAGGGGTGGCAAAAGCCAAATAACTATGGGCTAGGCTTATAAATGCCCTTGGGCAGATAGCCTAGTATGAACCTATGAACCTATGAACCTATATACAAACACACACACACACACACACACACACACACACACACACACACACACACGTCTATATATATATATATATATATATATATATATATATATATATATATATATACATTTTCCCTACTGTTGAATGACTGTGCTGCATGATATGTTTGAGAAAACATCACACATATCCGCAGCTCAGATGGCTTAGTGGTAAATTGCTGTGGGTATGGTGTGCAGGGTTCTGGGTTAGACACTTGCAAGGGCAGATAATTTATTTACTGGCCAGAACAAGGGCTGTTGGATACAGAGTGATTAAGGCACCTGTAAGCAGTTGTAAGCGGGTGCGAAATGGACAGTTATGTATGGTGTGAAATTCATGTTGAGAACAGATTGCCCTTTTTTTGTTAAGGTGAGAGTGCGATGTTGGGGAAGGATAGTAGGTATATTTGGGGAGGTAGGTTGGATCAGAAGACAAACAAGACAGACAAGACAGCATACAGGGGCGGTATGTGACACATGGTGGGTAAACACCTTGGACGGGGAGGGGTGTTTGGAAATTGGAAGCCCATGATTTCCCAAATGGAAACAGTGGGACTGAGGTCTCCACCCATGGGCAGTCACCATTGCACCTTCACGGCCCTGAAGGTGGCTGTGCTGGGGGCTGAGCAGGAGGGGCAGGCTGACCCTCTAATTGTATCATGAGGGCCTCAAGCTGGTGTAGCAAATCCCCCAATTCTCTGCGGCCCTCCCTATGCACCAGACCCTGGATCTGACTTCAGGTACATGCTCTCGGTGGGGGGCGAGCACCATCCCCTGAAGTGGTTCCACCCGATGGTAGTGCAGGACCAGCGGTCCCAGACATGCTGTGGAATGGAGCCACAGCCAGATGAGGTGGTAAAGGTAGTTCTGCTGGGAGCAGCCTTCTCAAACATGCTATTGTGTTGCAGTTTTAGAACATATGTGGGTAGTAATAGTCCACACAATCCAGGATTATTTATAACAGCATGCATAGATATTTCCATTAACCCAAAAAAACAGATTTGGAGCAGTTGCATAGCAAACAGAACACATGCATATATGGAACCACAGTGGCTATTACAATGGCATGCAGTTACATTGTTAGCAACAGGACACAAATGATAGGGTTTCAACATAGAACATGAATAGAAACACATTTCAATATTTGTTGCACAGTAGGATATATGTCTCAACAGTAGCTTTGGTGTAAACATACCCTTTGATTTGTGTGTTCAGATCATTGTTGCAGATATGGTGGGGGAAAGAGAGAGAGAGAGAGATATCAATTAACAACTATTATATCCTTGCAGTATGAGGTCCTCAGACCTTTTTTTCCTGTTTATGTCTTCCAGGTACCATGTCCCAAGAGCTTCTCCCTGCTTATACTTCACAGGAGAATGACATAATAATCAAATACCTTGTGCATCACCACAGAACTCTGGCCATGGTATTTGCCATGCACACATTTAACACACCTACCCATAATGCATGCTGTACGTGTTCATGTATTGTTGCTGTTAACTGCACTGCATCACAGTGGTCACCATGGTGCCATATCTGAAGGGTATTTAAGAGTCATGCAGTATACCTAACAACCTGTCAGTGCAACATGTGTGGACAGAGATGAAAATAATGGTGGGACAAATGGCCTACAGTAGGGACATGTCTGAAACATTACCCTTATACAGTGGCTACAACAGTGTATACACCACTATTACAATGGCAACTGTTACAGATCTACACAACGGCATATCACAATACCACATTCCACACCTTTTACAACCTGTAATGTGATCCTAACATGAGCAATGAATGTGTAATATGGAATCCTATGTTCGGACAGCAAATATGGGGAATACATGCCTTAACAAACACTGGAAGCATATGTGTGCACACACTCCAAATAACAAATTGTGGAAGCAGCTTTTGAGGTACTGACAGGATTCACTCTTCTTGAGTACGCACCTTCCATCAAGTACAGGGCCTCAATGTCACACCAAGTAATTGTCTGCTGTCCAAGAAGTATGTCCATGACATTTGCCCACTCACCTGCAACAGAGGCAGCCGTGGCTTGCACACATCTTACAAACCATGGAATGGATCCCATATCCAAAAGGTAGCACTCAGGAGTGGGACATATAGCCTTACCTCACCATTGCATATACCATGGCAAAGTGTACGTGATTATGAAGTATGGAACAACATTAATGTAGAAAATAAACAGATGCCCATCTAAAACAGATGACAACACATGTTGCAAACTGGTCATGGAGGCACGTCAGAAAACATGCAGCAACACTGAGGGACTTGCAGGAATGTCTAGCAAGTACTGCCTGTGCAGTACCTGTGTTGACAATTGGCTGGACTCTGCATAAGTGTGGCCTATGGGTGAGGGTAATCAGATGAAAGAGTTGTTCCATAGGAAGCATCATCCAGGTCTCTCTACAGGTAGCATATGCATAACATCATGTCTCCCAAAGGCATGTGTTACAATGTGTAATGGTGTACCGAGACCAAGGCTGAAACCTACAGACAGTATTAATAAAGATACATGTGTTGCACAAGCAACATCTCACTCCACCTCAGGCCCACCATCCCCATCTGTATCTTGCTGGTGCCAGTGTACACATTTAGGTTTGCTGTTCATTAGAAGGAACTAGGCCAGTACACATGGTGTTCTGAATTTGTAACATTGCAAAATGACACTCATGTGTGCCCCATAGTTGTCAAATATCTGCAAAAAGGCTGAGGATGGGGAGGGAGTCATCTTGAAAAACAACAGTGAACTGAAGCATACATCCAAAGCTCACTAAGAATGGCTGTATCTGAACACACTCAAGGTCATGAATTGTGCCAGACATAACCCTGACTCCACAGCAATAGTGAAGGCACTGTGTGACCTCCAAGGGCTGTGCACATGAGCTGACTTTGCAATCCAGCAGAGTTGGGGGACATTTGTAGGGCAGAGTGACCAAATAATGGCAAGTGAAGATGGGCCACACTAGTATACCCCTTCCAGAAATAGTGACTGCTGCAGTTCACTTAACAGGGGCTGCAACAAACCATCATGTTAAAGGTGTGCACACGTATGCAACCCACATATTGTATGCATCTCAATCAGCATCTGGACAACTAACACATTTGTTTGATACTGCATTTGATTGCACAGGTCATATGTCACATATCAGGTGTGTGTAATGTTAACATATGCAATATTGTGGCCCCATTGATATATCAGGGAAGAGGCTGGCATGTCAATAAGGGTGTGTACACTCCTCATAGCCACGGTAAGCTTTGAAGGTTGTCAGTGTAATTGGATTTTATTGCTCATACATGCACTGCTGATGATGAGATCTGCAAGTCAGAGGTCAGGCATTCACTATTGACATCTGTCCTCATACCATCCCAGGTATGTGTCAGACAAACACATAAGGGCTGTGAGCAACAGAGAAAACATAACTGCCACACATATACACATTCGGCAGTGATATGTGCACTCGTGAGGTATGGTGCACAGTACATGCCAGGGTGCTGAACAAGTGCACAGCAATACTATGTACATGGGTGCAGTGTGTTCCAGGGGAAGAGGCATCACCTACTAACATACCTCATGCATCACAGAGATGTATAATGTTGGTAACAGGGATTCAGTATAGCTGCAGTGCATGTTGTTGAGTGTCATATGTCATGCATGTTGACTGTTGGGTAATGAGAGGTCTGTGTAATATCTTTGTGCCACCTCACCTGTAAGTGTGTTTGTGTGTGTGTGTGTGTGTGTGTGTGTGTGTGTGTGTGTGTGTGTGTGTGTGTGTGTGTGTGTGTGTGTGAGTGTGTGTAGAGGTAAGCAATGATGTACAGGTCTTAAATTAAGTTTTTTGTTTTCCCCTCACAGGTGGCGAGGTGGGTCAGGGTCCCTCCTGCAGGCAAACTGATGTCAGTGTCCATACCGACTCTGACAATGATGATAGGTATGGTGAGGCACAGGCAGGGTTGTCAGGGGGCTGAACCTGTGTCATTGGTTGACATTCCACTGTTATCCACCCCATCCCCACACACAGTCACATTGCCTATACATACCCCATCACCAGTGGCCATAGATGAGGGACAGTTGGCAGGTGATGGCATGAGACAGGACAGTGTGGTGACTATGGCAAGTGTGTCTGTACACAGCAGGCATAGCCAGATGATCAGCAAGGTACCACACAGGCAGATGAACAGGGGTGCTCGTAGGAGGGCTGCTGGCCATCATGCCTCTGGCAGAAGTGCCACAGCAGGTGTCCCCAGATGCATGTTTTGGGCCATCATGGAGGCACAGACACATATAGAACAGACAGAGTCTGAGGCTCTTGAGGGCTACTCATTCTGCTGTAGTTGACAACATCCATGATCTTGCAGGTGCCACCATTATTTTGCAGAGGTCCTGGATAGATGGTTGGGTGAGATGGTGGGAATCCTTGACTGTGCAATGTCTGTGTTAGAGCTTATGGTGGGAGTAGGGTGACAGCCACATGGACGTTGGTCAGCAACACCAACAGGTGGAGGTCTGCATGGATGTGCAACAAGTCACAGCCACTCCCATAGTGGCAGTACCAGCACCAGCACTGCAGGGGGGTGCTGTCCACACCACAACACAGTAGGCCACATGCACTTGGCCCTGGCCAGTCCCAACATGGATCCAGATCCAGAGGACATTTGTCATCATTAGGGAGAGTACCATATCTGGGCTTGTACCTGGTAGTGCCCATAGAACCCCTGGCAGGCACAGTTTTCATGTCCATGGCCGGGGATGGTGAACTGCACACCCTGCCATGTACAGTCTGCAGCTGTCCAACAAACTCCTGTATAGGGCAGCCACATGGCAGAACTGTGTGCATACATACACACACACACACACACACACACACACACACACACACACACACACATATACACATCACCAACACAGCTAGGGCACCTTCATACTTACACACACCACAGCTGACAATGAAACCCCTTAACACACACACACATGATGTCAACCAAATGGCTCAGCCTAGGTCTCTGGCAAGCACACAACACACTATATTCATATGATGATACCTGTGCCACATCCCTGTCATCCATACCATCAATGCAGGGACAGGCTAATATGGTTCTGATGCACAGGGTGAATGTGCTAAGATTTAGCAATATAATGCTGTGTTACATGTTTTCAGCTAGAAAGTTTAATGTTTACATGTCAGGCAAGCCTCTCAACCTGGAAACATCAAAAATTTGGACAAGACCCATGAAAAATAGGTACAAATCTGTACACTGATTAACATAAAATTTGCATACATAATTACACAACCCCACCCACTCCAAATGGAATTGTGGGATACTAACTTTCAAACGCAAACTGAAGAACAGAACCAAAATATAGCACCATAGTCCCCCTGCAGCCATTCCAATGTCCCATTACCTGGCTATTTCACCCCATTTACCATAAACACTAATGTGTGCATTCTGCTTTACTTCTACAATAACTATCTGGATTCCATTTTTACATTTTATAGCACAATGCAAAAACAATAATAGATATCTGCTAAACAAAGCAATACTGTCTCACAATGAAAATAGACTTAGCATTAAAACTTCTATGCCCTTGAAACTCACATTCATTGAAAGAGCATTGAAACCTACACCACATCCAAAGAAAATACATCTGGACAGTGGTGGATAAAGATTACCTTTGAGCTGTTTTCAAATCAGAGGCCACTTGCACACAAAACAAGAAACATACATGCATTATTTGATACACCTTCCTGACTTTAATAAATTATATTCCTTGTATAATACAGCACACGTGTTAGACTTAAGCTAGACCACATTTTAAATTTATTATTTAAATATTTTTCAAGTAGGCAATGAAACAAAATGCACGAACCAATAATGACAAAACTGCCCTATTCAGAACATTTTCATGATAAAAGTCTACTTCTACACACACACACACACACACACACACACACACACACACACACACACACACTCTCTCGCTCTCTCTCTCTCTCTATATATATATATATATATATATATAGAGAGAGAGAGAGAGAGAGAGAGAGAGACTGTAAGCCACAGGCATCTTGCACAGCTTCTTGCACTTATTTTCAATTGGGGAGGGCAAAAGGCATCCCACTAGCAAGTGTTGAACCCATGACCCTATGCATTACAGTCAGAGGAAATATCACTAAGCCAAATCAGCAGTTTCCTGAAAGATAGTAAGACTGAAACTTAAATGGCTATCATTTAATGAATTCATTTCTCACTTCTCACCATATCTCCCAACCTCTTAAGCACAAAAAACCTGGACAAAGCCAATAATGGGAGAATACAGCCCCAAAATGGGAACACATTTCAAATACTTATCTTATAAACTTAGAAAATTGCTAGAATAAAAGGTATTGTCTTGCCATTTATTTCCAGAAGAATATGAAGTCTGAAATTCAAATGCCAAAATTCTGAAAAAACAGATTTAATGAGGAACAGAACAAAAATATGAGGCACACTTTCACAAGTGGTGGTGGTTAGGGATGTTAGACTCTTTTTACCTGTACCCATGGTACAAGATTTGAGCCTGAGTACCTCTAGCCACCAGATGTATTCCATTGGAGGCATTTTCACACACACACAAAATGAATATAGTATCTGAGCTCTGCATTCCGTTCGCTAGCAGGCAGGAAAATTGCAATAAATTCTTTCAGATCCCTGTTCTCAATGGAACAATAAACAGCAACAACTTGATATACTCTCATGCTGATCCCAGAACCTTGTGTGTGTGTGTTCAAACAGCCAGAATTTGAAATAAGCTCTCAGTAGCTCAATTCCGACAGGCTGACAGAGCTGACATCATTGTACATGTGATGACATTAGCTCAATAACGCGAATAAAAGAAAATTCAAAAATAAAGCTGGAAAAAATAGAAATGAAGGGGTGCCACTCTGGAATTGTGGCACCCCATTATTTGGACCCCAAAACTTATTTTTTTACCAAGTAATTTGGTACAGTTGGGAGGTATGATGTCAGGATGTGTAGCTGTCCAGCCATAATGTACTATAGCTGTTATTAACACTGACTGATTGTGGTCTCCATAATATATTCAGTTTGTGTTGTAGGTGTCTATGTGTCAGCAGGATGCTGGTCTGCTGTTGTTTCCTACAAGGGGTATGGCACTGTGGTGACACATTGTGTCATATCCTGGGTACAGCTGAACACAAGTAACAGGTCTGTATAACAGTTACTGCATGTGCCATATGGCTAATAGGTCTGAGGGGTGTTTGCAGGTGATTGCATGGTGGCTGATGTCAGCAGCCCTTCTACAGTGGACAATGGTAAGTGTACTGGGTGGCACACACCACATATTTATGTATAACACACACAGAGGCTTTGGTGTTGATGCAATACACAGAGAATACTGTACACATGGATGTACTTAATTTTGCAGTGAACCCATTTTAGCTTATGTAATTCCACCAAGACAAAATAGGCAAAACATCACATCAGTAAATAATCAGTCTGCTAGTTTAATGTCATTGATGATGGTACTGGCAGGGTATATGCCCTCTTCCCCAATGTAGTGCAATCCTGGAGTTGGTAAACATAGGTGTGCTGGTTTGGGTGGCACAGCCCTCCACTTTGAAGGGTGTGGGGTGGCATAGAACTGCACATAGTGTGATTGACAATGACTTAACTTGTTAACATAAACTGTACAGTATTGCAGCAGACTAAGCGGGGGAATACACACAACAATAACCCCAATGAGGTTGGCTGTGCCCACAACATCCACACCCGACTATATATACCAACTCCAGTATCGCTGTACAGCAGGGAAAAGGGAATTTACACATCTACTACTAGTTTTGATGAAATGAATTTCCACAAGATGATTCCTTTGAAATATTAGCATTTGCCAGTCAGTTCTCAGACAGATGACCTCCTGGGACATGTATTTTCTGCAAAGTGAAGTAGATCCCTTCACATACACACACACACTTACTTGGCAATACTGAGAGTAGAACCCCCTACCTAGGTACTTATTGCTACAAATGTGATTGGCCTTAATTGCACATGCCACACAGCTTTTAGGATGAGGCATGTCCTGAGTTTCTTATTAAGTGAAGAACATCACCAGGCCTTGTACAGTATGGTACTGGGGGATGTACTGGGTGTTAATGAACAATACATAGTATGACATACTATCATATACACATTGACAAGCACATAACAGTCATAGACACATCTGAGAGACCTGGGTTTATCAGTAAGTCCATTCTGTTACAGATAATTTGCACACGTCACATGCATCATTGGGCTGGATAGTGTAATCAGTTACCTGTATGGTTGATGGTGACAGTGGTCCTCATACAGTGGACCTTGTGACATGCACTGGGGGTACCATGGTGTAAAGACAGTATACCCAGCACTCACACCCTACATTGGATATTTTATTCACTGAGACCCATGATAATGCTGTGACATACCGACAATCACATATTGACCTGGACTGCAATACTACCCTTGTCTATCTCATCAGTGCTACTACAGACATATGCATCTATTGCACATGCCACAGGGATAGTAGGGTGATGGTTTGTCATGGCTCTCCTAATGTCAGCAACATCACTATCCCTTATAATGTATGACAAGGTGTATTGTATTGGGAGAATGTGGCTTCAGAAAGCTGTATCCTACAAATATACACACTTGCACACATACACACACACTTGCCAGG